>NC_087345.1:185734008-186037520 GCF_030014295.1 Loxodonta africana | reverse complement strand
CTGTTGGTTCAAGTTGTAGGGATAATTCTTTGATTTAGGCCTTTTTTTCTTTTTGGGTGTGTGCATTTATAGCTATAAATTGACATCTGAGCACTGCTTTAGCAGTGTCCCAAGGTTCTGATAGGAAGTATTTTCATTCTCATTGGATTCTATGAATTTCTTTATTTCATCCTTAATTTCTCCTATAACCTTGTCGCTTTTGAACAAGGGGTTGTTCTGTTTCCGTTTTTTGATTTCTTTTCCCTGTTTTTTTTTCTGTTATTGATTTCTGCTTTTATGGCTTCATGGTCAGAAAAAAATGCTTTGTAATATTTCTATGTTTTGGATTCTATTAGGGCTTGCTTTATGGCCTAACATGTGGTCTATTCTGGAGAATTTTCCATGTGCATTGGAAAAGAAAGTATACTTGGCTGTCATTGAGTGGAGTGTTCTGTATATGTCTTTGAGGTCAGGTTGGTTGATTGTGGCATTTAGGTCTTTCATGTCTTTATTGAGCTTTTTTCTCAATGTTCTGTCTTTCACCAAAAGTGGTGGGTTGAAACCTCCTGCTATTGTTGTGGAGCTGTCTCTCTCTCTATTCAATGCTGTTAGAGTTTGTTTTACATATCTTGAAGCCCTGTTATTGGGTGCATAAATATTTATTATGGCTATATTCTCCTGGTGTATTGACCCTTCAATCATTATATAGCGTCTTTCCTTTTCCTTTGTAGTGGATTTATTTAAAGTCTATTTTGTCAGAAATTAATATTGCCACTCCCACTCTTTTTTGATTGTTGTTTGCTCGATATATATTTTTCCACCTTTTAAGTTTTATTTTGTTTGTATCTTTAAGTCTGAAGTGTGTCTTTTGTAGGCAGGATATAGACGGATTTTTTTTTTTTTTATCTTTTCTGTCACTCTGTCTCTTTACTGGTGCATTAGTCTGTTTACATTCAGCATAATTACATATAGGTATGGGTTTAGTGCAGTTGTTTTGATTTTGTTTTTGTGTGTGTTGTTGACCCTTTCTTTTTTTCTTTTCCACTTAATTTTCTGTGCTGAGTAGCTTTTCTTTATATGTTTTCCTTTTCTCTGTTTCATTGTTGTTGATTTTGTTTTTAGCTGAGTCTTTATGTTTTTCTTGTATTTGATTTTGGTGTGTAGGATTGTTAGTCTCCTTTGTGGTTATCTTAATATTTACTCCTATTTTTCTAAGTTTAAACCAAATTTTATCTCTTTATATCACCTTGACTTCCTCTCCATGGGAAAGATCTATGACTACATTTTTTAGTCAGTCTTTATGTATTCAATTTTGTCATCTTTTACGCAATGATATCAATGTTTCCCTGCTTTTTATCTCTTTTATCTTGATTTATTTTTATTTTTGTGATTTCCCTCTCTGGGTTGATATGTGGTTGCTCTGTCCTGTGTTCTAGTCTTGGGTTTTTATCTAATGTTATTGATCTTCTAACCAGAGGGCTCCCTTTAGTATTTCTTGTAGTTTTGATTTGGTTTTTGAAAATTCTCTAAACTAGCCATTTATAATTTATTGTATTAATTTATTGTGTGTTTGCATACTGTGTCCTAGCTTCTTGTTTTGTTCTATTTTGATATGCCCAGATAGGCTACTCGAGGGAACTAGTTTGATTACTGGTGCCTCTGAAGCTCTAATTTCCTGTCACCAGATGGCTACAGCTGGTCCCAGGTATATGACCCCAGGAGTCCATTCACTTTTTTTGTATGCATTCAGTCAGGTGTCCAGGTATTTGGTCACCAAGTGTGTGGTGCATGCTCTCACCTACAGTCTTAGAGGAATAGGGGTGATAGGTGTAGGCACAGGTATCTGGCTGCAGAAGGGGGTCATGTTTTGAGCAAGGCAGGGGCTGACGACCATTCCCTGAGTGTCTGTGAGGAAAGCACATCCCTGTTTCTTAAAGCGCACAAGTGGGTAGGCTCTGAAGCTGGACCATGGGCACCCAGTGCTTTTGGCTGTAAAGACTGGGAGCCACCACTTATCCTTGGACCCCTGTCATGGGTGGCTAGGTGGCTTCGATGGAGCCATCAGTCCTCAGGCCCCTGATGTGAGTAAGGAAAGTGCTAAATAGGCAGAGTGGCATCAAACATAAAACATCCGCCTTTCCACCACATAGCTGAAACAGTTGAAATCAAATCTTAGGCACATACAACATTGCACTGTGCCAATGAGGGTTTAAGCTGCTGAAATGGGTCCACACAAGCCCATGCAGGGGTGAAAGGCATTCAAAGCCCACGGACCACTTGGTGTTTGTACTCAGGCAAAGGAGCTGCTTCTGCCCTGAGTTCCCAGCTTAGGGAACTGGCAGATTATTTTTTCCTCATTTGTTAATTTGTTCTTTCTCCAAGGCTGGGAGAATGGTTCAGAGCATGCAGCAGGACTTATCTCAAGCCTAGGGAAAGTGACCGCTATTGAAGCTGGTTCATGGGCTGGAGCAGAGGAAGGAGGTATCAGATTAATAAGACAGAGTTCTTTCTAAAGGGGTGCTTTTTGGTCCTCAAGGGAAATTAGATGCAAGTACTTATCTTTTGCCAAGAGCAGTGCTCTTCACTGATTCCATAGGCATGAGTAGACTCTGTGCTTTTTGATCTCTCTTGCTGAGGAAAATGCACCCCAAATGCAACTGCCAGCCCCTCTGCATTTGGTCCAGGGGGTCTGGCCTGCTTCTGAACCATCTCTCCCTCCCCCTGCCACTCAGTACAATTTAACTTTGTGTTTATATTCAGGGCTCCTGGCCTGTCATATATATAATTAATTTCCTTGTTTTTTCAGGTCTTTTTTGTTAGAGGGACCACCAGAAGTGTCTGACTGCTCTGTTGTCTTGGTCCCGCCTCCTCTTTCCTGTCTTTTTAATGACCTTTTGCTTTCTTCATGTATGATGTCCTTCCACAAACTCATCTGATCTTTGGTCTTTAGTGCTCAATGTGTCAAAACTATTCTTCAGATGTCTCTAAATTCAGGTGGGATATACTCAAGGTCATATTGTAGCTTTCACGGACTTGCTATAATTTTTTTCAGTTTCAACTTGAACTTGCGTATGAGCAATTGAGGATCTGTTTCACAGTCAGCCCCTGACCTTGTTCTGACTGACGTTATTGAACTTTTCTCCATTGTCTCTTTCCACAGATGTAGTCTATTTGATTCCTGTGTGTTCCATCTGGAGAGGTCTACATGTGTAGTTGCCGTTTATGTTGTAAAATGTATTTGCAAAGAAGAAGTACTGTCTTGCGAAAATCTATCACGTGATTTCTGGCATTGTTTCTATCACCAAGGCCATATTTTCCAACTACCATTTCTCCTTCTTTGTTTTCAACTTTGACATTTCAATCACCAGTAATTATCAATGCACCTTGATTGCAAGTTTGATCAATTGCAAACTGCACAAGTTGGTAAAAAGTCTTCGATTTCCTCTTTTTTGGCATTTGTGGTTGGTATTTAAATTTGAATAATAGTTGTATTAACTTGTTTTCATTGTACGTGTGGGTATTATCCTATCACTGACAGAGTCGGACTTCAGGACAAATCTTGAAATGTTCTTTTTGTTGATGAATGCAATACCATTCCTCTTCAATTTGGCTTTCCCAGCATTGTAGAACATATGATTGACCAATTGAAAATGATCAATACCAATCCATTTCTGCTCACAAATGCCTAGGGTATCAATCCTTATGTGGTCCATTTCATTTTTGATGACTTTTGATTTTCCTAGATTCATACTTCGTATATTGCAGTTCTGATCACTAATGTATGTTTGAAGCTGCTTCTTTCCATTTTGAGTCATGCCTTCTCAGTAAGTTGAAGGTCCTCAATACTTTACTCCAACCATGTCATTTAGGTTGTACTATACTTTGAGGAGGCAGCTTTTCCCCGGTCATATTCTGAGTGACTTCCAACCTGAGGGGCTCATCTTCTGGCATTATGCCAGACAATGCTCCGGTGATATTCATAACAGTTTCCCTGGCCAATGTTTTCAGAAGTAGACTGCCAGCTTCTTCTTCCTAGTCTGTCTTAGTCTGGAAGTTCTGTGGAAACCTGTCCACCATGGGTAACCCTGTTTGTATTTGAAATATCGTGGCATGGTTTCCAGTATTACAGCAACAAATAAGCCACCACAGTATGACAAACTGACAGACGTGAGAATTTACTCATTTTACTAGTACATTTT
Organism: Loxodonta africana; assembly: GCF_030014295.1. Lineage (NCBI taxonomy): Eukaryota > Metazoa > Chordata > Mammalia > Proboscidea > Elephantidae > Loxodonta > Loxodonta africana. Next base: position 186,033,342 of record NC_087345.1, on the reverse strand, counting down.
ATTAACAATATCAATTTCTGGAAAGGATGAGGATCAGTTGGAACTCTCATTCATTGCTGGTGGGAATGTAAAATGGTACAGCTGCTTAGGAAGACAGATTAGCAGTTTCTTACAAAGCTAAACATAATGGTATTATACAATTCATCAACTATTCTTGTAGGTATTTGGGATTGAAATTTTATGTCCAGTCAAAAGCCTGCTTACGAATATTTATAGCAGTTTTATTCATATTTACCAAATAATGAAAGCTGCCAAGATGTCCTTCAATAGATGCTTGGATAAACAAATCATGGAACATCCATATAATGGGATATTATTCAGGAATAAAAATAAATGAGGTATCAAGCCATGAAGACACATGGATAAATATTAATCTCCTATTGCTAAGTGATAAAGTCAGTCTGAAAAGGCTACATACTGTATTATTCCAATTATATGGCATTTCAAAAAAGATAAAACTATAGAGATGGTAAACAAATCGGTGGTTTATTCTCTGAGTAAAGGCAAAAGAAACTACAAAATCTCTCTAGTCTAGCTGATAAAGTTTCCTACAGAAGTAGGAAACTTCCTACAGGAGTTTCAAATTCTGAAACTTCTATACATGTGTACTGAAATTGAACAATTAATAAATGGTGGATGGTGAGAATCCTGTTTCTTACTGTTGTAGTGGGAGATTACAGATAAGCAGGGAGAAGAGGACAGAAAGACCCATGATAAAACTAAAATTACAGATATCAAAATGGAGTCATGTTTAGTTTAATGTAGCTATTTTTTATAGATCATTGCATATTCTAATATTTTGAGGTATGTTCATAAACAGGTTAGTACACAAAGATCTATTTCCTTATTATTTCAACTGAGAGGGCCTAGAAGCAATGACACCCAATTAGCAATGAGGACACCTAGCCCCCAAATCTCAGTTTTGAATGCCATTCTCCAGTGAAAGGAACCATGACTCCTTGGAGGTATGAGTGATTTTAAGGCTGTAGCAAGAAATGCACAAGATGAGCCTGGAGCATTTGTTGTGTCTGAAAGTAAGGGACCACCATAAAAAATAAATAAATAAAGCCCAAAGAACTCATATGGGAATATGCTGAAGGCACACAGGAACCAACTGAAAGAGCCAATATTGAAACAATTTCAAAAATAAAATAAATAAAGTTATATTGGATATAACCCAAAGTATAATATAAACATCCATGAGTTCAAATTGCTATAAATGAATAATTGAATAATAAAAAAATGGGGGAGAAAATATAAATCTCCAGGGCAGAAGAAATTCGAATAATTTATGTAGATACTCTGTCCTTAGAGGAGGGAAGACTAACTCCACACTCCTTACCTGTGGCCTGTGCATAATGACTTTCTTCCAAAGAGTACAGTATGGAAGGGAAGATAAAAAGAGTAAGTGTAGAGTAGAGAAACACGACAAACACTCCCTCAAGCCAGGTGATCACAATTAATATCAACAGTGACAAGTCAGTTGATAGTATGTACCGTTGATGTGACATGATGAGAACGGCATTTCACCCCCATGGTCTTCTTCCCTAAAACCCATAACCCATTCTAACCATGAGAAAAATATCAGACAAACCCCAATGCAAGGACATTCTACAAAACACCTCACCTTTTCTCCTTGAAACTGTCAAGGTCATCCAAAACAAGGAATATCTGAGAAAGGGTCAAGAAGAGGCTAAGGAAGTATGATGATTAATATAATGTGATATCCTGAATGGGATCCTGGAAGAGAAAAAAGATATTGGGGAAAAACTGAGCAAATCTGAGTAAAGTATGGACTTTAATAATAATGTATCAACATTGGTTCATTATTTGTGACACATGTACCACACTAATGTAAGGTGTTAGTAGTAGGGGGAACTGGGTGTGGAGGATACGGGACCACAGTCAACTACAGTTGAAATAATTCTTTAAACTGTTCTAAAATAAAAACTGTTCTGAAATTTAAAGTTTATTAAACATTGATTTCAGCCATACCTACTTAATCTAAAAATTTCTTATTGAATTTCTACCGTGTGAAAATCTGATGAAAACCCTAAACTACCTGTGTTCTAAAACTATTGAACCGTAATAAAAAAGGAAGTGTATGCAGCTGTTTATTTCAAAATTATGGAACTGAATGGTATTCTGTTCAAGCTGTTGACAGATATCCCATATCTAAATACCTCAAAGCATATGGAGGAGTTTTGAAACTAGAGCATATTCTAAATTTATTAAAAACCATTCTGATGGAATTTCCATTTCCCTCTCCAGACTGTGAGTAGAAATAAAAGGCAATTCAAATGTAATCAATCTCCACAAATGTCTTTTATGAAATAAACAGGTGACAACAAGGTTTTATGGATTTTAAGCATAAACACAGTGATTGTACACTTTGATCAGAATTAGCATAACTTTTCATAAAACTTCATTGATATTCATTCATTAATCAGAGTTTATGTTCTATTACTTGGCAGCACAATCTTGAACAACTCAGTTAAACGAAAGCCTAGAATATTTATGCCCCCTCGATAGCCCCACTATTTAGAACAATTCTGTTGAAATAACCGCCCCCAAAACCCCACAACCCATTGCTGTCTAGTCAATTCCAACTTTTAGAGACCCTATAGAACAGAGAAGAGCTGCTCTGTAGAGTTTCCAAAGAGTGCCTGGTGGATTTGAACTGCCGACATTTTGGTTAGCAGCCATAACTCTTAACCACTACACCACCAGTGTTTCCCTGTTGAAATAGGGCCCCTTTAAAAGACCTCTTAATAAGTAAACATCCAAAGCAGGTAATGAACAAACAATTTCCTCTGCTCTTGGGATGAACATTTAAATTGTCATTAACATTGAAATAAAAAACCCATTGCTGTCAACTGGATCCTGACTCATAGCAATCCTGTAGGACAGAGTAGAACTGCCCCAGAGGGTTTCCGAGAAGTCAGTGGCTGAATTCAAACTGCCAACATTTTTGGTTAGTAGCTGAGCTGTTTACCACTGTGCCACCAGGGCAATGCTATCTGAGTGAAAACTTCTGAGTTTATGGCCATTCTGGGGTTGGTCAGGAAATTTGGAAAGACCCATACTTTATTACTTTACAAGTATCTATGTTCCTTTTCCTTTGCTCCCTCTTCCTCCTCCTTTCCTTTATGTCTGTGACATTCCTAGGGATCCCAGTCACAAACAGGTTATGGTCATTTAGAGTTAACAGTCCTGCACATTAGTGTAATGGCATTTCAGTCAGTATAGAGTTTAGTGGCAGTTATTTCAGGCTATAGAGCTGATGCTATCCTTAACCTTTGACTTACGTTAAACAGCTAAATTAGCAGTCACTTTATGGCTCAGGGTCCTTAGCGATTTTAACTGATCACGCTCTTAAGAGAACTTTAGATCCCAAAATACTACATGGATAAATTGAGGCATGTGATTCCCCCCTCCACTGCCCCGAGTTCCCTCCCTTACTGTTGACTGAACAGTGGTGGGGGCTGCCTCCTGAGGTAGCTTTTTAAGAAACAGTTCCTGATTGGAGTCTGTTTTCTGACACTCTATTCTTGGCACCTTGAATTCACTCCCAGCTCTGTCTCTTTCAGATTCTGTTGATTCCAATGAGCCACTGCTCCCACTTCTAATTCTGTCTTGCCACCACGAAAGCTGCTATGTTCTTTGGGCTCTGCCACCATTCTTGTCCTCTCTTCCTCAGTGAGGCTCTCACTGGAGAAAGTGGAGAGAAGAGAGCATTTGGGCACTGTAAGGATTGAATTCTGTGTCCCCCACTCCCCTCAAAAAAAAAAAAAAGCTATGTTGAAGTCCTAACTTCTCTGCCTGTTAATGTGAGCTTGTTTGGTGGAAATAGAGTCTTTCTTTGGAGATATTATCAGTTAAATCATACCACAGTAGAGTGGTTCTTGTCCTAATCCCTTCTGAGTGGTGTCTTATAAAACAGACACTGAGATAATGTCACACACAGGGGAAGACATCATGTGAAGATATATTTACAAGTAGCAAAGAATACCAAGGCTTGTCAGCAGCCACTGGAAGCTAGGAGAGAGGCATGAAGAGAGACAGGCCTGGAGCATTTCCTCTCTCAGCCCGGGGAAGGCATAGACACGGCCAAGACTCTGATTTGGACTTGTAGTCCCCCAAAATGTGAAAAACAAATTTTTGTTCTTTAAAGCCACCCACTGCGGTGTTTTGTTATGGCACTCTAGCAGACTCTGACAGGCATCAGTGATTTGTACATTAATCTTGCGGGGTCAGTGTTCTACTTAACCTAGATTTTGCAGGTAAGAAAACTTTGATTTCAAAAGGTTAGATAATCCATCCAAGGTGTACTTGCCCATGTCATGGTTCATGTGGACTGACTTAATTGCATCTTCTGCTCAGGAATAGCAGTGCTGTGGCACTACAGACATACTCTTTTAACAAATACCTTCTGAGTACCTGCAACATGCCAGGTACAGTTTCAGACACCGGGAGCATAGAGAACAAAACAAGCAAAACTCTGTGCCCTCCTGGGCTTTTCATTCTATTAATCCAGAAACCTTGGAACAAAGTCAGATCAATGCAAAAACCAAACAAAAAAAACTCCTTTTATGTATTATTATGTACTTTATTTTTATAAATTTTATGATAATTATTTGGAGTCAAGGATGACTTTCAGTTTTATGACTTGAGCAATTGGGTAGATGGTGAAACTATATTAAAAAGAGAAGGGAAGGAAGGGCTTATTTCCTCCCTCTATTTCTCAGTTTGTCTTCTTGACTCAAGATCAAGGTACTTTGTGAGATTAGGTGAAATACTCCTTTGTATTTCAGCACTTGTGTCTTCGTTGAGGCAAGTTGAATACACATATTGGCTTTTCTATTTAAACCCAGTTCATTTCTGTAGATGATTTATGTTTGTTTCTTTTTAAATGCTGATGTTCCAAAACCTTATTGTTTTTAACAACGGTCCTATTTATTTTTGTAATTGAAAAAATACATGCAAAATGAGTTGATTTCCAAGCCCCATCTCCTAGATTTTCTCTATAGTTGATCTCATTCTGACCCTAAACTGATGTTTGCAGCTGAATCTCTGCATATATTTCAATTCTCAAACCAAATGTAACTTCCTGGAGTTATTGGCTGGATAACCTGCCAGGAGGCACAAGAAAAAAGAAGTTGAGGAGAGGAAACTAGTCCTGTGAGATTATTGACTCCAGATGTTCCAATTACTCCTTTTGGGAAATTTATTGACTTAAGTTATACAAATCCTCCTCTATAAATCCTTATTCAGTTGGGTTTGGCAAAGATTGTATTTTGTTTCTCCCAAAACACCTTTATAAACCCTTACTGGAGTTCACACCGAATAGAGGAAGAAGCAAAAATGTCACGGTCACATTATAATCTCACGGTGTTTTAAAAACACAGAGTTAACCATTTAGTCTTTTTCCACAGAGAGTTGAGGTGTGTCGATACAGCACAGCATTCTAAGACATTGCCTGGTTTTCACGGAGCAGTGCCACTCTGCAAATTAAACTGAATTAAAATGATGGCTCCTAATTATGTCAACTCTCTTCAAGTTGTTACCCTTAAAATCTTAAAAAAGCATAACCTCCCCAATAGTCTCCTTGCCTGGATTTTACTAAAAACTTAAAAAAAAAAAAAGAATATCCCACAAATTTAAAAGAATTATCAGCACATTTAAAAAAATCAAATATATCTTGTACATGTACCCTGCACATAAAAACCAAAAACCAAACCCAGTGCCGTCGAGTCAATTCCGACTCATAGTGACCCTATAGGACAGAGTAGAACTGCCCCACAGAGTTTCCAAGGAGAGCCTGGTGGATTCAAACTGCTGACCCTTTGGTTAGCAGCCGTAGCACTTAACCACTACGCCACCAGGGTTTCCACTGTGCACATATCTCAGGTATAATTAAATATGAGGTCATATGTCATCTTAATTCTACCCTTTTGCTGGTTTGCATCTGGGCAATTTTGATAAAATGGACCTTATTTTCAAGTCTTAATGTAATCCTGTAACTGTAAATTTCTGAGATAAGGTTTTTTTTTATTTGTTTGTTTCATAACAAGTTATTAGAAGTATAACAAATGCTTACCAATATGTCTTTGCTGCCCAGGCAGTTTATCTAGTGTATGATGGGACTTGGAACATATATTTAATTGAAGAATAGTTAGGGGTCTAAAGTGTAGGTCCACAATAATCTAGGAAAATGAAAAAAACTGTCAAGTGTGGGCAAAGTGGGTGGTCTGCCTTTAGCCTAGGTGAAGTCAATGTGCAAAGATAGATCACTATTTCACTGTGGAGTAATGTCAGCCCTGTGAAGTATGCAGTCAAAATCTCCAGGTGAAAACTCAGAATCCTGCAATGCCAAACAACCAATGGGAATTCAGAGAGCTACAATAATATGGGCTCAATCTCTTCCAGGCGGATACACCAGATCATCTGATCTGAGGGAAAATGATTTTGTTTGTCTCAAGAATTCAAAGGCTTGATTTACAGTATTGAGTTTTGGGAAGTGCAATAAAAGGAAGAGTGATAGACTTTTTCCTTCATTGCCATATCTAGTGGGGTCCAGGAGGGTCTAGGGCCAGAGACACTAACCGGGTTGGGACACTTGTCAGTGGCCTTTTAGGCAATGATAGGATTCCAGCAGTTGTTTCAGAAGGATAGAAGGAAGGTGGTAGGGCTTGAGTGTTGCTTTGCATACACCTTTACAAGAACAAGAGTTGAGACAGGGACAAGACTGTGGTTTAGGTGAGTGGCGTTTTAGAGGAACTCCTCAAGGGCATTACTGAGTTCTGTCCAAATCTAGTGATTTTCAGAGGCATTTTGAAGACCAAAATGGCCACCATTCAGCCTAGAACAGAGGGATGGTGATGGATTTTGTGAATTACATTATACACTATATCAACTAAGTGTTATGAAAACAACAGGGGTGGCACATTTCATAGAATTCCATAGACTATTTGGAGTAGAAAGAGATAACGGATGGAGAATACAAAGTATGTATGTGTAGTTGTGTGTGTGTGAGGGTGTATGTGAAAGAAAGACAGAGGTAGAGAGAGCGAGAGAGAGGCAGAGAGGAAGGATGCCAGAGTTTTGAGGCAGAGCAGCAGCAGACACTATGGCACTTTGCAGACAACAGTGGTCAAGCCAGCCACAGCCTAATGCTAGTTTTCAGTCTTTCTCAGAAAGAGAAGAGTCTTCAGAGCTCTCACAATACAGCAGTTAAGTATTATGGGTGGGAATTCACATTCTCAAAATTTAACCCTAACCTGACTTTGGCCTTGAAGCTAACCAAAATGTCAGGAGTTAAAAGTCGCAACTTAGAGATCAACTTTAACAATATAAAGTCACCTTAAACATAAAATTATGTCAATACCCAGCCACCGAAAAGATTATTTTATGGCTGACCTGCTACTTATAGTGTTTAATACTAATTACAGCTGCAAGTTCAATTCATTAATGCATTTGCCAAATATTTACTGAGTCTCTTATGTCCACAAACGTAGTAAATAGGAGCCTCATGGGACACGGGGCAGAATGAAAAATTTGTTCCAGTTTTCAAGGGGCTATAGGACGTGAACATAAGTTGCTATAATACGAAGTGATAAAGTGTTATGAGAGGCAGGATTGCTACGCAGGGTGGAGAGAGAAGTCACTTGGAATGATAAAAAGGATTAAAAAAAGGTTTCATCAAAGAGGGGACATTTGATCTGAACGATGCTGAACAAATGGAGTTAGAATATGCAGAGAATGAGAAAGGACACATAAGCCAGGAGGGCCAGCAGGCACAAGTGGTCAAGGGCAGGAAAAGCTAGAACACTTTTCAGAAATGGTGCCTACTAGCATTTATAGCATAAGGTACTTAAATCAAAATAATGAAAACTAAGTTTGGAAAGTTATATTGAATCTAAATTTTGAAGGTTTTGAACACCAGGGAAAGGATTTTGAATTTCTTTCTGTAAACATTGATGGAACATTGCATGAACTATTTATTTAATGATTGTCTCTAAGAAGACTAAGCTAATCAGATTTACTGTGTTAAAGGCTATTAATTCTGCATTCATATTTCAATTTACTTGCAAAGGAATTTATTTTTGAGTAACATTTTGTAGTGATTCAAAACCTCGTCTCATTCACAGTAATTATGAAGTACACTTCAGTTGATAAACAACTTATTCAATAATACATAGACTACTTGGGTTTCTCTATAGTTTCCAAAGTAGCCAGAATTTTGGATAGAATTGAATTACTGTGCCACCTCGGTGTATCACTGGACTTTTCTAGGTCTATTGTAATCAGGCATCCATGTCATGTATACATACATCAGGGATACATGTAAGAAAGGGAAACTTTTAAATTTTTGAATGGTGTTTTAATTTTTTTTCAAGAGTTGTTAGGTATACATAAGACTTTAGATAAATAGGCTAAAAATGCTTTCAGAAATCATATTTTTATTCACATAACATTTGGAAAGCTTGTAAGGACTATAGGAATTTGAGATATTTTAAATGTGCAGTGATTCAATAAATAGTAGGAATTCAAAAAATAGCTGTGGATTATTTCATTGAATAGTCAAACCAATCTTCATTTTTATATGTCAGGTGCTATTCCATCACCTATCATTGGTAACCCCAGTAAACCAGTGTCGTCGAATTGATTCCGAATCAGCGACACTATAGGACAGAGTAAAACTGCCCCACAGAGTTTCCAAGGAGCACCTGGTAGATTCGAACTGCCTACCATTAGGTTAGCAGCCGTAGCACTTAACCACTATGCCAGGGTTTCCATTGGTAGGAAGACACATATCTGATAAATCTTATCTTTTAATTTATTTTCCTAATTGGTACTTTATTTTATTTCTATGGAATTAGCACTTTTCTTTTTTCTCCTAAATTTGCATTTGATTTAGTCTATAACTAGGGCATTAAATTGCAAATGATGTAATTCCCATTTTATCGACTTTATTAACATTAACAATCTATGCTAGAAACGTTAGCTTTGCATAGTTGCCCTAAAAAGAAAAAAAAAAGGCAAAATTAAAAAAAAATAAAACTCCATTTGGTGTGCCTAAGTATGATGTCATCATTACCAAGTAGCTTGTCACTTCATCAAGGCCCTAGTCAAAGGTCAGCTAAGCTTTTCCAGAGCTTGAGAACAGTGACTGAATACGCCTTTGGTAGAAATAGTCAGTTTACGGTGTCCTAGTATAGTGTACGTTGGCAGGCAACCACTGGAGCAGAGGGAAAGAAAGGAAACATTATGAGACACTGTAAGGATTAAATGAATGACGTTAGCTCAAGTTAGCACAAGTCCTGGTACATAGTAGAGGCCCAAAAGTTTTCTCTCTCTGTCTCCTAATATATACATTATATATATTGCTGCTGTTTTAGCCGTCATTGAGTTGACTTTGACTCATGGCAACTTTATGTAGAGCAAAGGGGTATGTTGCCCGATTCTGCATCATCCTCTCAATCACTAGGATGTTTATGGCCATCACTGTGGCTGTCGTGCCAATCCATCTGGCTAAGGGTACCCCACACCCTCGTGCCCTCTGCTTCACCAAACTGACGTCCTCTGCCAGCGATTGATCTCTCCTGGTGACATATCCAAAACGAGTGAGTTGTCCAATGTTCTATTACGATTCATAAGGTTGTCACTGGCTAATTTTCAGAAGTAGATCCCCAGGCCTTTCTTCCTAGTCTGTCTCAGTCTGGAAGCTTCCCTGAAACCTGGGTGACCTTCTGATATTTGAAATACTGAAGAAATAGCTTATAGGATTATAACAACATGTTAGGTACCACAGTAGGACAAACTGACAGACCAATTGTGGATATATATATGTGTATATATATATATATATGTATATATAGATATATAAAATAAGAATACTATGCTTGTTGGTGGAGATTGATTCAGCTTGATTGTTTCACTTTTATTTTAATTTTTATTGTGCTTTAAGTGAAAGTTTACAAATCAAGTCAGTCTCTCATACAAAAATTTATATACACCTTTCTACACACTCCTAGTTGTTCTCCCTCTAATGAGACAGCACACTCCTTCCCTCCACTCTCTCTTTTCGTGTCCATTCAGCCAGCTTCTGACCCCCTCTGCCCTCTCATCTCCCCACCTGATAGGAGCTACCCACATAGTCTCACGAGTCTACTTGATCCGAGAAGCTCATTCTTCACTAGTATCATTTTCTATCCCATAGTCCAGTCCGATCCCTGTCTGAAGAGTTGGCTTTGGGAATGGTTCCTGTCTTGGGCTAACAGAAGGCCTGGGGACTATGACCTCTGGGATCCTTCTAGTCTCAGTCAGACCATTAAGTCTGATCTTTTTAGGAGAATTTGGGGTCTGCATCCCCTGGGTCTCCTGCTCCCTCAGGGATTTTCTGTTGTGCTCCCTGTCAGGGCAGTCATTGGTTGTAGCCAGGCACCATCTATTTCTTCTGGTCTCAGGCTGATGTAGTCTCTGGTTTATGTGGCCCTTTCTGTCTCTTGGGCTCATAATTACCCTGAGTCTTTGGTGTTCTTCATTCTCCTCTGGTGCAGGAGGGGCCGCTTGCTAGCGTTTAAGACCCCAGACGCCACTCTCCAATGTTTCACTTTTTAAAACAATTTGTTAATGAGGGATGTTAAGATCATGCCTGCACGGTGTCAGAAACATGGAACAAAGTGTAAAAAAAGTCATTCATTATATCATGTTTAGCTAGATAGAGTGCAATCTTATAGATAAGAGTATTTATTTTTATACCACTAAATTATCATGCACATATAAAATAAAGTCTAAAGCAACATAAAAAAAAAACTATAGAAACTGTTACTTGCTGTCATTTAATATTAATGTTTATAAAAGGCTTATTAAACCTGAAACATTTCCATGGTGAGTAATATGTATACCAAATACATTCATTTATTAAATATTTAAAAACCAAGAGCCGCCTAGCTGTAGGGTCACCCCACTGACATGTCTGCCTGTTTTTGGTGGTGGTCCCTTCACTCCTTAGTGCTTTAGCTCCACTTTTTTCTAACAAGTGCTCAAGGAAAGACAGCAACCTTCACAGATAGAGGAGTCCAGTTTGAGGGGTTAAAGATATTCAAATAGCTTTTGTCTCTACTTGAAAATATGAATCAAATTCTCAAGATTTATTTGTTGGAGACTAGAGGATGCCAAGTATCTTAGGCTGACTCTTTTAATTTATCTATTCTAAGCTTCAGTTTCTTCATGAAGACTCTGTTTAAAAATAAAATGCATTCACTTGTCAGTTGAATTTATTTCTGCCTCATCACCTAATCAAAACACATCAGTTGAGGTTCTAAAATATTTATTTTGTGTGTGTTATTTTCAGTAGCCTAGTGCAACACAGCTCCATTTCTTTAGCATTCAGAATGAAAATTTTACTGCCTGCAAATAATTTATTGGAGTAATGGAATTGTCTGAGTTAGCTGGAAACTTAGCTTTTCTCTTATTATCATATGTGACTTTGTTTTCCAGCAATTCTTGTTCGTACATATCAGACTTACTGAGCAAAGCTACACACTAGGAGGAAAAAGTTCATGTCCCTCTGTGATCCCATATACTGGGGCAAGGGGTGGAGCAGAGAGGTTGAGAGGGAAATGGTGGTTTCTCTTTTTGCTCTCCCCCAACCTTTCCCCATCATATGAATCATGGAGCCAGAGGCTAGAAGAATAATGAGCAGCTCATCAGATACATGATATTTCTCCTCCTGATGTCCTCTTCCTCCTTCGCCTTCTCTTTACCCTTCTAACCTACTCTTTTTTTCTTCTTCCTGATAATTTTGATTTGGGAATTTTTGGTTGTATTATTGCAAATCATTTACCCGTTAATGTTATATCCAATTATAATTTATTTTACCTCATGTGAGTAATAGAAAACAGAAACTCACTAGGTACTAAAATAATTAAAGCCCTCTTGAGAATTGAGAAACAGATGAAATATTGATTACTGAACAGTGCTCTAATTATGGCTACTGCCTTCTAGCAACAGGGAGGTGTTATTGAGGCCTGCTTTTCCTGCTTTTGACGGGACCAAACTTGTGCAACTCTGGATGTGGATAAAATGCTCATCAAGAGATTAAGTACTGCCAAAAGTTATGGTTAGTTTATTAAAAGAACAGGTTGAAAAATCATTGTCACTAAAATGAATATAATATCTGCACAATCAATTTTAGTTCTGTATTGACATGATTGGACACATTGGTTAAAAGAACAAGACACAGTAAAATATAGTAGGAAGAATATATATCTCTCTATCTTTAGAGTGCTTGTGGTGATTTCTCAATTATATGTGTTAGGCAAGGAATGTAAAAAACATAAAAAATGTGTGTTGTTGTTAGCTACAGCTAAGTCAGCCCCAACTCATGGCAAAGAAATTGTAATTCTTGCATCAGCAAAGGTGCTCACCTTTTTTTTTCATTTGATTTTTCATTTTTTTGTAAATGTTTTATCTTTAACCAGAATTAAAGAACGAAAGTGGCATTTACTATTAGAACATTTTGCGTTCCTTCTTAATTTAAAATAATTAGAACATTTTGAGTTCCTTCTTAATTTAAAATATTTTATATTAAATATCTAAATTTAAATATTTATTTTAAACATTTAAGTATAAATATTTAACTTAGAATTTTAAACATTTTTGGTTAAGTTTTTGTAAATATCTTCTGTTCAACTCTTTTACTACATCATTTCTTTCATTCCTTTTAGCTACTCTATCTTCAAGAGCAAGTTTCAGAGTCTCTTCTGACATCTTTTTTGGTCTTTTCTTTCTGTTTCTTGACCTTTTGCTTTCTTCATGTATGATGTCTTTGATGTCATCCCACAACTTGTCTGGTCTTCAGTCATTAATGTTCAATGCGTCAAATCTATTCTTGAGATGGTCTCTAAATTCAGGTGGAATACCCTTAAGGTCATATTTTGGCTCTCATGGACTTGTTCAAATTTTCTTCAGCTTCAACTTGGACTTGCATATGTGCAATTGATGGTTTGTTCTGCAGTTGACCCCTGGCCTTGTTCTGACTGATGATATTGAGCTTCTCTATCATCTCTTTCCACAAATGTAGTCACTTTTATTCCTGTGTATTCCATCTCAACAAGTCCATATGTATAGTCACCGTTTATACTGTTGAAAACAGGTATTTGTGGTGAAGAAGTCATTGGTCTTACAAAATTGTATCATGCTATCTCCAGTGTCATTTCTATCACCAAGGCAATATTTTCCAACTACTGATCTTTCTTCTTTGTTTCCAACTCTCACAGTAGTTATCAATGCATCTTGATTGCATGTTTGATAAATTTCAGACTGCAGAAGTTGGTAAATATTTTCAATTTCTTCATTTTTTGCATTACTGGTTCCTGTGTAAATTTGAATAATTGTCATATTAACTGATCTTCCTTGTAGATATATGGATATTATCCTATCACTAATAGAGTTGTACTTCAGGATAGATCTTCAAATGTTCTTTTTGATAATGAATGTGATGGCATTCCTCTTCAATTTGCCATTCCTGGCATAGTAGACCATATGACGTCTGATTCAGAATTGCCAATACCAGTCCGTGTTAGCTCACTAATGCCTAGAATATTGATCTTTATGTCTACCATTTCATTTTTGACTACTTCCAATTTTCCTAAATTCATACTTTGTGTATTCCACGTTTTGATTACTGTTAGATGTTTGCAGCTGTTTCTTTTCATTTTGAAGTAAAAGAAATGAATATTTCATAGGGTGGCTCAAGAAGACAAAGTAAAGTATTATAATGAAATGTGCAAAGATCTGGTTTTAGAAAACCAAAAGAGAGGAACACACTCAGCATTTCACAAACTGAAAGAACTGAAGAAAAAATTTAAGCTTCAAGTTTCAATACTGAAGAATTCTATGGGCAATGCAGGAAGTATCAAAAATACATGGAAGGAATACACAGACTTATTCTACCAAAAAGAATTAGCCAACTTTCCACCAATTCAGGAAGCAGCACATGGTCAAGAACTGACGGTACTGAAGAAAGAGTCCAAGCTGCACTAAAGGCATTCAAGAAAAACAAGGCTACAGGAATTGATGGAATGCCAATTGAGATGTTTCAAGAAAGGGATTCAGAACTGAAGTTATTCACTGATCTATGCCAAGAAATTTGGAAGATAGCCATCTGGTCAACCAACTGGAAGAGATCCATATTTGTGCCAATTCCAAAGAAAAGTGATCCAACAGAATGTGAAAATTATCAAACAATATAATTAATATCACACACAAGTAAAATTTTGTGGAAGATCATTCCAAAGCAGTTGCAGGAGTACTTTGACAGGGAATTGCCAGAAAATTCAAGCCAGATTCAGAAGGGGATGTGGAAGGAGGGATACCATTGCTGATGTCAGATGGATCATGGCTGAAAGCAGAGAATACCAGAAAGATGTTTACCTGCATTTTATTGACTATGCAAAGTCCTTCTACTGTGTGGGTCATAACAAATACAGATAACATTGCAAAGAATGGGAATTCCAGAACTCTTAACTCTGTTCGTGAGGAAACTGTACATAGACCAAGTGGCAGTTGTTCAAACAGAACAAGAAGATACTGCATTGTTTGAAATTAGGAAAGGTGTGTGTCAGGGTTGTATCCTTTCACATACTTATTCAACCTGTATGCTGAGCAAATAATCCAAGAAACTTGAATACACGAGGAAGAATGCTGCATCAGGAGGGAGGAAAGCTCATTAACAACCTACTATATGCAGATGACTATGCAGATGACCCAGCCTTGCTTTGGGAGGGAGAAGAGGACTTGCAGCACTTCCTGATAAAGATCAAAGACTACGGCCTTCATTATGGGTTACACCTTAACATAAAGAAAACAAAATCCTCACAATTGGACCAATAAGCAACATCATGATAAACAGAGAAAATATTGAAGTTGTCAAGGATTTCATTTTACTTGGATTCACAATCAATGTCTGTGGAAGCAGCAATCAAGAAACCAAACAACACATTGCATTGAGCAAATCTGCTGTAAAAGACCTCTTTTAAGCACTAAAAATCCAAGACGTCGCTTTGAGGATGAAGGTCCCCTGACTCAAGCCATGGTGTTTTCTATTGTCTCATATGCATACAAAAGATGGACAATGAATATGGATGATAGAAGAAGAGTTGATGCCTTTGAATATACCACGAACTGCCAGAAAAATGAAGAAATCTGTCTTGGAAGAAGTAGAGTCACAAAGATACCTAAAAGAAAAGATGTCAAGACTTTGTCTCAAGTACTTTGGACATGTTATCAGGAAGGACCAGCTCCTGGAGAAAGACATTATACTTGGTTAAGTATTGGGTCAGCAAAAGAGAGGAATACCCTCAAAAAGATGGACTGACACAGTGGCTGCAATGATAGGCTGAAGCATAGCAACAATTTTGAGGATGGTGCAGGACCGGGCAATGTTTCGTTCTGTGGTACATACTGACTCTATGAGTCAGAGCTTACTCAACAGCACCTAACAACAGCAACATTCATAAATAACTCTACTGGATCAGGAAATATTTAGGAATCTAGAAAGAACTTGTGTATTTATCAGATAAATGCATAAAGTATGAAATAACTTCAGCTGCCCTTGAGGATATAGCTTTTTAATCCTGGGAAGAAAGCCAAGATGCCTTTCTCTTTATAAACACTATGTCTTAGACAACAATATCAACAGACTGAAGGACATCTGAAATTCCATCTTTACCAATCATTTACTTAATACTGAAACCCTCTTATATGTATATATGCCTACCCCTAAATGAAATATTTTCTTTTACAGGGTGAGTTATACGTTTTATTGCTTAAATAAGCATTACACATGTTTGAAAATAATTTTTCAAATTTAATTAGCTTGTTTTAATTTTCTTTTTATTAGACAAGATGATCTTTGTTAATAACAAAAGGAAAAGATCAGTGAAACATCAAGCTCTTTTTAATCTATTTTAGTTGAGATAGTAAACATATCTACCTAAAACTCTTGTGATTGTGGTAAACAGCAGTACTCTCCTGCTCAGCTTCTTATTATTAGCCAAATAAAACATAGGCTTCACGTACTGTAGTTAGCAGCCACACAAAAGATTCTATTTCCTGCTTCAGGAGCAGAATGTTTAATTAAGTTACAAAACACAGTTTGTAATTAATTACATTCAATCTGTTTCTCTACAGTATACATTTATTTGCCAAAGGGTAAATAAAGTTGGTTGACTAGATAATCATCAATTTGAAGCTCAAAAACAGATAAATAGCTTCATAAGTGTGATGGGAGGAGGTCACTGCTCTTACCGATTATATTGTAATCTAATTTGAACCGGCTAGCCAATTTGAACTGAGTTGAAGTCCAGTATGTAGTTCATTTAGGTGATAACAAGAACTCCTACAGCTTTAGCATCTAGCATGTATTGTTGTTGTCATTTGTTGTCCTTAAGTCAGACCCTGAGTCATGGTGAGCCTGTACATAACAGGATCAGACCATTGTGAAACATAGGGTTGTCATTGGCTGGTTTTTTGGAAGTAGATTATCAGGGCTTTCTTCCTGGTCTGTCTTAGTCTGGAAATGCTGCTGAAATCTGTTCACCATCCCAGCAACATGTAAGCTTCCACTGACAGATGAGTGCTGGCTACACTGTATGGAAGGTCAAAATTCTACCACTGGACCACCACCACTCTCAAGCACGTGTTAGGAGGTGTTCAATAAACATTGGCCAGAAAGAAAGAGGGACAGAAGGAAGGGAGGAATGAAGGAAGAAAAAAGGGTAGGAGAGGAGGGAGGGAGGAAGGGAGAAAAGAGAACAAAAAGGAAATAATGAATCAAGTGAATGAATACTAAATGACGTTTTGATGCTCCAGGAGTGTCTTCTGAATAAAAAAATAGATGAGTTGAAAGAACTTTGGACTGTAAATTGAGCCCTGGGTTTTGGTGATAGTGTGTCTCAAGTAGTAATATAATCTGTGAAAGTCACTTTACCTTTCCTGAATTCAGTTCTTCACTGAATATTTCCAGATGTTCACGTGAAGCCTCAAACTCAGTGTGTTCAAAGATTGTATCTTTCCCTTCATATCCGACCCACCTTCTTTCTATTAATGCACTATCATCTGTGGTAGCTCATTTGCAAAACAGCTCCAAATGTTCTCCTCCTTGAATCAGCGACGCCTTGCAATGTGACTAGCAGCTACTCCTATCAAAGTGTAGAGCCTATTTTTCTACCCTTTGAATATGGGCTGGTCTTGTGACTTGCTTTGACTAGTGGAATATGGAGGAAGGGACGATGTGCTAGTTCTGAGCCTAGTACTCATAGTCCTTCCCTGCTTCTGTTAGTTAACTTGTATGTCTGCCCAGCCTCCATGGGAAAAGGCCTGGACTAACCTGCTGGAGGCTGAGGAACCACATGGAGCAGAGACTAGCTATCCTAGCCCAGGCTACCCTACAGCTAACCAAGCACCTGGTTGCAGACAAGTGAGTAAACCATCAGCTGAGCCTGGCCCAGTTCAGCAGAACTGCCTGGTTGGCTAACGTATTCACAAACAATAATACATGGTTGGCGTTTGAAATAATTTTGTTTTGAGATGCTTTGTTACTCAGTGAAAGCTAACATACACTAACTTTCTGGAAACATTGAAGTCATTCCTCACTCTTTCCTTTAGTCTCTACAAAGCAGTCACTAAGACCTGTGTATTATGGTATCTGGAGAAACTTATTTTTCTGATTTTCTGCTGAATCAGATAAAAAGTGATTTCATTCATAAACAAGGTCCCTGGGTGGTGCAATGGTTTGTACTCATCAACTAACGGAAAGGTTGGCAATTTGAACCCACCTAGTGGCAACATGTAAGAAAACCCTGGTGATCTGTTTCCATAAAGATTGCTGTTGTTCAATGATGAATCTGTGAAACATTTCATAACATGGAGGAATCTGGAAGGCATTATGCTAAGTGAAATTAGGCAGTTGCAAAAGGGCAAATATTGTATGAGACCACTCTTACAAGATCTCAAGAAACAGTTTAAACAGAGAAGAAGATACTCTTTGATGTTTTCCAGAGTCGGGAGGAAGGGAGGGAGAGGGGGATTCACTCATTAGATAGTGGACAAGAACTATTTTAGGTGAAGGGAAAGGCAACACACAATACAGGAGAGGTCAGCACAACTGGAATAAATCAAAAGCAAAGAAATTTCCTGAATAAACCAAACGCTTCAAAGACCAGAGTAGTAGGGGCGGAGGTTTGGGGACCATGGTTTCAGGGGACATCTAGGTCAATTGTCAAAATAAAATCTATTAAGAAAACATTCTGCATCCCACTTTGGTAAGTGGCACCTGGGGCCTTAAATGCTAGCAATGGCCATCTAAGATGCATCAGTTGGTCTCAACCCACCTGAAGCAAAGGAGAATGAAGAATACCAAAGACACAAGGTAATTATGAGCCCAAGAGACAGAAAGGGCCACATAAATCAGAGACTACATCAGTCTGAGACCAGAACTAGATGGTGCCCAGCTACAACCAATGACTACCCTGACAGGGTGCACAACAGAGAATCCCTGAAGGAGCAGGAGAGCAGTGGGATGCAGACCTCAAATTCTCATAAAAAGACCAGACTTAATGGTCTGAGATTAGAAGGACCCCAGAGGTCATGGTCCCCAGACCTTCTATTAGCCCAAGTCTAGAACCATTCCCAAAGCCAACTCTTCAAATACGGACTGGACTGGACTATAAGATAGAAAATGATACTGGTGAGGACTGAGCTTCTTGGCTCAAGTAGACATGGGAGACTATGTAGGCAGTTCCTGTCTGGAGGGGAGCTGAGAAGGCAGAGGGGGACAGAAGCTGGCTGAACGGACGTGGGGAATACAGGGTGGAGAGAGGGGTGTGCTGTCTTATTAGGGAGAGAGCAACTAGGAGTATATAGCAAGATGTATATATATATACATGAGAGACTGACTTGATTTGTAAACTTTCGTTTAATGCACAATAAAAAAATTTAAAAATTAAAAAAAAGATTGTTGTTGTTGTTAAGTGTGATTGAGTCAGTTCCAACTCATAGAAACCCTATGTACAACAGAAGGAAACACTATCCAGTCCTGCACCAACCTCATTATCATTGTTATGCTTGAGCCCATTGTTGCAGCCACTATGTCAATCCATATCTTTGAAGGTCTTTTTTTTTTTGCTGACTCTCCACTTTACCAAGTATGATATACCTCTCGAGGGACTGATCTCTCCTGATAATATGTCCAGTTTGTGAGAGGAAGTCTCACCATTCTTGCTTCTAAGGAACATTCTGGCTGTACTCCCTTCAAGACAGATTTGTTCGTTCTTCTGGCAGTCAATGCTATATTTGATATTCATCACCAACACCATAATTCACAGGTGTCAATTCTTCTTTAGTCTTCCTGATTCATTGCCCAGCTTTCACATGCATATGAGGCAATTGAAAATACCATGGCTTGGGTTAGGTGCGCCTTAGTCACCAAAGTGACATCTTTGCTTTTTAACTCTTTGAAGAGTTTTTTTTTTTTTTTTTTGCAGTGGATATGTCCAATTGAATACATCATTTGATTTCTTGACTGTGCCTCCATGGGCATTGATTGTGGATCCAAGTAAATTGAAATGCTTGACAATTTAAATCTTTTCTTCATTTATCATGATGTTGCTTGTTGGTCCAGTGTGTATAGTCCTTGATCTTCATCACTAAATGCTTCAAGTCTTCTTCACTTTCAGCAAGGTTCTGTTATCTGCATATGGAAGGTTGTTAATGGGTCTTTCTCCAATCATGATGCCCCATTCTTCTTCATATAGTGCAGCTTCTCAGATTATTATCTCAGCATACAGATTAAATAAGTATGGTGAAAGAAAACAATGCTGACACACACCTTTCCTGATTTTAAACCATGAAATATCTCCTTGTTCTGTTCAAACGACTGCCTCTTGCTCTATGTAGAAATTCCTCATGAGTATAATTAAGTGTTCTGGAATTCCCATTCTTCACAATCTTATCCACATTTGTTATGATTCACACAGTCAAATGTCTTTGTGTAGTCAATAAAACACAGATAAACACCTTTCTGGTATTCTCTGATTCCAGCCAGGATCCATCTGATGTCAACAGTGATATGCCTCTTTCCAAACCTTCTTCTGAATCCAGCTTGAATTTCTGACAGTTCCCTGTAGATACACTGTTTCAACTGCTTCTGAATGCTAACAAACTTTGGATTCGGGTATAGAAAAATTTTACTCGTGTGTGATATTAATGACATTGTTCAGTAATTTCTGATAATTCCCAAAGTTATTCATAAAGATTACAGACAGGAAAACCCTGTGGAGTCCAGTTCTAATCTGTAACACATAAGGTTGCCATGAGTCAAAATCGACTCAATGGCAACAGTTTTTTTAGGTTTTATGTACCAAACACTGTTCTAATCCTTCAAAAAATTAGTCTGTGAAATATATGTTCCTGCCTGAAATCATTTATGAAATAAACCATACATGTTTCTTGTTTTTCCCGTTTTCTTTTTTTCCACTGTTCCTTTTCTTTCCTTTATTTTCTTCCATCCTTTCCTTTCCTTGCCTTTTTTAAAAAATACCCAGGCTTTCAGTTTATTTGCAGGAACTCAGGCTATTTTCAGTTCCCAAACTTTCCCTGAGCCAGGATTTTAACGTATATAATTTTTAAGGGGAATAATTGCTTAAGAAATATGATTTCAGTGGCTATAACTTATACCTACTTATCTTTTTTAATGCAATAGATTAGTCATAGTTTCAATGGATTTTGGAGATTAAAATCCTATGGATTTGGTGATTGAAATGGACTTAATACATCACTGTCATTTTGGAGTTCCATTAAAATTATGAGTGTGTTCTGTAATGAGAAACAAAACTTTTGTATGTACATTATTTAGAATAGATTGAAATTGTTACCTTTAAACATTGGTGGTTATAAATAATGTTTATTATAAGTTATTCCAAACAATAGGGTCTTATACTGATGAAGAAATTGACAAAGTTGTTGAATCAGAATCAACTTGAAGGCAACAGGCTTGGTTTTTTGGTTTTTTTTTTTGATTTGGTTATAAAAGAAAGCCACTTTTTTTTTTTTTTCATTTTAAGGAAAGAAATTAGCACATTTTTAAGAGATTTAGAATTGAATAGTGATATATTAAAGAAAATAGTCCATATGGTTCTATTAAGAACTAGTGAATATAAATACTGTATTAAAAATAAAACTAATACCTTGGGCAGGCCTGTCTGCTTGGTATTTCATGAAAAAACTGCAAAAGATAATAACTTAAACCTTTAAAAGTCTTCTAATTGACATAAAACTATATCAAATTTGTCAGAAGCTCTATTCAGTGAAGCGTGCAAAATTTTTTTTGTTTTTGTTTTGTTTTGCTCTCCTTGAAGAAAGTAAAACCAAAATGTTTGATCATTTTAAGATCAGTAAACCAGCAATATGAACTAATTGTGATAGACGATTTAATATTTTCTGAGAAAATGTATTGAGTTCCACCTTTTAAAATTGCTCAATATATTTATATAGGATTGAAACCAAGACTCAATAAATTATTATTTTTGTTTAATCTGTGAATGACTTTTCAGAAATATACTCTTATGGCAAGGTTTATATTTTAAAATATTTTTATAAAACATCACAGAATAATGCTACCAATACATTTAATTTGATGATTTTTAAGGAGAAGTTTAATCCAATCCAAATGAAGTATTCTCAGATTACTATCATTATGTAGCTTGAAGCCTAGTTAAGTTTGAGCCTATTTCTGTAATTGTTACGTCCCCTCTCTCAAGAACAATCACATACTCTGAGATTAGAGGAAGAATCCACTTCAAATCTGCATTTGGCCAGAATCATGCAGAGTTCAGATACACTCCTAGCATTTTAAAGCATTAAAAACAAACAAATAATAACTCTCTTGTCCCTTTTGGAGTCTTTTCTTGGAATTGGTCCTTAAGATCGACTGACTTCCCATACTGGCCTGTTAAAAAGAACACATTTATCAGTGTCTGGCTCAGGGACAATGTGACAAAACAACAGATGGAATCAATATGAAGCTTTACAGAGGAATGACATAAGAAAATCAATGTTTCTTTGTAATGATTAATGTTGATTATATAAATTTATTTTTATGCCTTCAGCATTTTCTTCTTTTGCGAGAATTAGATGTCAGAGGAGGTGGCTATGAAGTAGCTCTAAATAGTTATTAATTGATTCCATTCTGGGCTGTGATTGATTGTAAATTAGTACTTTTATCATAGTCACCCACTACCTGTCCTTTGTCTATCAGCTTGTCCTACTGTGGTGGCTTATATGTTTCTACGATGCTGGAAGTTATGCCACTGGTATTTCAAATGTCCGTTGTGGACAGGTTTCACTGGAGCTTCAAGACTCAGACAGACTAGGAAGAAAGGCCTTTTAAACTGCTTCCAAAAATTAGTCAATGAAAACCTGTGGAAGACAGCTGAATATTGCCTGATATAGTGCTGGAATATGAGCTATATAGGTTGGAAGTCACTGAAAATAACAGTGATTGCAATAATGGATTGGAGCTGCCAACAATCATGAAGATGGCACAGGACCAGGCAATGTTTCATTCTGGTGTACATGGGATCACCATGAGTTGGAACTGACCTGACTACGACTAACAGAAGATCAACAATAACACTGTAGTGAAAAATGAAAAGTGAAAAACAGAAATAATAACCTAAGTATTTTAATTGTGTTCCAAAAACTCATTGCCATTGAGCTGATTTCTACACATAGTGACCCTGTAGGAGACAGTAGAACTGTCCCATAGGGTTTCCAAGGAGTGACTGGTGGATTTGAACTGCCACCCTTTGGTTACCAGTCGAGCTCTTAACCACTGCACCACCAGGGCTTCATTAATGTATATGTGGTTGCTGTTAGGTGCCTTTGAGTCAGTTCAGACTCATAGCAACCCTATGTACAAGAGAATGAAACATAGCTAGGCCCTGTCCCATCCTAACAATCATTGTTATGCTTGAACCCATTGTTGCAGCCATTACGTCAATCCATCCCTTTTTTAACTCTGACCCTCTTCTTTACCAAGCAGGATGTCCTTCTCCAGGGACTGACTCCTCCTGATAACATGTCCAACATATATGAGATGTAGTCTTGCCATCTTGGCTTCTAAGGAGCATTCTGGCTGTACTTCTTCCAAGAAAGATTTCTTCTTTCTTTTGGCAGTCAATACTTTCTGGAAAATAACAATTCAAAGACTTTAATTCTTCTTTGGTCTTTCTTATTCATTGTCCAGGTTTCACATGCATAAGAAGCAATTGAAAACACCATCACTTGGGTCAGGTGCACCTTAGTCTTCAAGGTGATATCTTTGCTTTTTAACACTTTAAAGAGGTCTTTTGGAGCAGATTTGTCCATTGCAATGCATCCTTTGATTTCTCGACTGCTACTTCCATGGGTGTTGATTGTGGATCCAAGTAAAATGAAATCCTTGACAACTTCAATCTTTTCTCCGTTTATCATGATGTTGCTTATTGGTCCAGTTGTGAGAATTTTTGTTTTCTTTATGTTGAGGTGTAATCCATACTGAAGGCTGTGGTCTTTGATCTTCATCAGAAAGTACTTCAAGTCCTCTTCATTTTCAGCAAGCAAGGTTGTGTCATCTGCATAACACAGGTTGTTAAAGAGACTTCCTCCAATCCCTATGCCCCATTCTTCATCATATGGGCCAGCTTCTTTGATTATTTGCTCAGTATACAGATTGAACAAGTACGGTGAAATGATACAACACTGACAGTGTTTCTGACTTTAAACTACACAGTATCCCCTAGTTCTGCTCATACTACCACCTCTTGATCTATGTACAAGTTCCTCATGAGCACAATTAAGTGTTCTGAAATTCCCATTCTTCACATTAACAAAAATAACATAATTTGTTATGATCCACACAGCCAAACGCCTTTGCATAGTCAATAAAACACAGGTAAACATCTTTATGATATTCTCCACTTTCAGCCAGTATCCATCAGGTTGTAAGAAGGTTAACTAATGTTTATTTTAAAAAAAAATGTTTATTTTAAAAAAAAATGTATATAGGAGATGATAATTAACTTTCTTACAATCTGACCCCCAACACACTCACACCCCTTTCCTCGATTAACCAACATTGATATCAAATACCTTTAATTAAATCTGTATTCCGTGGCTCACATTACTATGACTCTGAAAGTGTTATTCATAGTTATACTATGATTATATTTCCTTTCTTGTATATCTATATGTTTTCCACAACTAATAATTTCTTCTCTGTTTCCTTTAAACCCAAAGCGATCTCATTCATCATTTTGCAAATATTTTACTACACTTTGACTTGCATGTAATTTTGAGGTATATTTTTATTTCCCTGGTTCAGAAGTGTTATTGCTTTATACATTCAATATTAATTTAGATATACTCACTTTATAACTACTTTCTTTTTTTGTTTCTTCTTGCATCACTGATTATGCATGTGACAAATAGCAGTTTATGTACGTCTGAAGTACATCTTTAAAATTACCATTGCCATTGGCAAACTCTCAGGCATTTGTGTGAAAATGTCTTTACGTCATCCTCATTAATGAAATGTATTTTCACGTGGTATAGAATTTCAGAGTGGCAAGTGTTTTCTTCAGCCCATTGAATGTCTCTCTCCACTGTCTTCTGGCTTCCATTTCTTATGTTAATAAGTCAGCTATACATACTTATTTTCTGTTTTTAAGACTTTTTTCTTTGCCAGCCATGTTTTCTGTTTCACTGTGATGTGGATGGTTGTGAACTTTTAAAGTTTATATTGTTTGGGATTCTTTAAGCTTCTAGAATTTTAAATTAGTCATTTATCACTTCTAGAAAATTCTTAGTTATTATCACTTGTTATTGCCTCTGACCATTCTTTCTTTCTGCACTTTTTGGAATTTCTGTTCATTGTATGTTAGATTTAGTCACTTAGTTCTCTGTTAATCTCTCTTGCTCTTTCTTTTTTCTTTTCCTTATCTTTGTTTCTTTATGACATTCTGGATAACTTCTTCTAATATCTCTTTTCTCCAGAGCAAACAGAGAAAGTCTTCCCCTGGAGCTGGCACCCTGAATTTGGACTTCTAGCCTCCTAAACTGTGAGAAAATAAATTTCTTTTTTAAAGCCATCCACTTGTGGTACTTGTGTTATAGCGGCACTAGATAACTAAGAATATGGTACCAAGAGTGGAGTGCTGCTCTAACAGATACCTAAAATGCAGAAGCAGTCTTGAAACCATGAATGGATAGAGTTTTAAAATGCCTAATAGTAGAAGTAAAGATTGCCTTGAAGAGAATGTTGGTGGAATTGTGGACATCAAAGACAATTCTGGTGGAGACTCAGAAGGAAGTGGGGAGAGCTGTTAAACTGGAGATGGCACAGGCAACAAGAAGCAGCAGCAGAACCAGGAGAGCAGCACAAGATAGTACTGAAGCTGACCCACAGAGCAAGAGAGCTAAGTGACTTCCAGCTGAAGTTTACTGGTGGACTGGGGTGCCTCCAGGCACTCATCAGTGGAGCTACAGAGCTTTAGTAAACTTGCCCCAGCAGGGAAGACGTGGGCAGCAAGGCCCAAGGCACTGAGAAGCCAAGGAACCAGGAGGAAGAAGCTGAAGAGACAAACAATATGGGAAGCAGTTTGCCTTCAGCTGGCAAGGCCAGCAATACACCTTTACTTGCCTACTTCAGAGCTACATCAATTCTTCAGCCTTATGTCATAATTTAGTCTGCAGGGACCTTGATTACCTTTCCCTTCCACAAAAGGTCACACTCTTCCATTACACTGATGACATTATGCTGATTGGACCTAGTAAGGAAGAAGTATCAATGACTCGGGACTTATTGGTAAAACATTTGCATGCTACCTCCATTGCTTTTCTAAGATTTTTCTTTATCACCGATGTTTTGCTGTTTCACTATGATGTGGATAGCTGTGAACTATTAATGTTTTAAAGTTTATATTGTTTGGGATTCATTAAGCTTATAGAATTTTAAATTAGTTTTTTTTTTATCAATTCTAGAAAATTCTTAGCTATTATTGCTTCAGTTATTGCCTCTGACCATTCTTTCTCTCTTCCCCCTTTGGTTTGAAAATTCTACAGCTCTGTTGAATAGGCTGTTAAATGCGTCCACTGCCTTTTTAATTTTGGTCATTCATTATTTAGTACTTACAAGTTTTGTTTAGTGCTTTTACAAATTTTGTAGATTACCTAATATGGTTTCCCGGAGGGTCGCTATGAATCAGTATCGACTTGATGGCAGATGTTTTCACATAATTTGCCTTTTATTTCTTTAAGTATAGTGAGGACAGCTATTTCATAGTTTTTGTTTGATAATTCCATAAATCGTCATGGATCAGTTTCAGTGCTGTGCAGTTTCTGTTGATTCTGTTTCATTGTGCCTTTTTGTTGTTGTTTTATTTTTTATTATTGTAGTCTTTGTTGCTTATCATTGTGTGGTGATTATATTTTTCAAAAAACTTTTTGCCAGAATAATTCGAAGATTAGTATGTGGTGAATTCCGCCAAATATGATTTTGTTTTCTTTGGAGAAGTATTTACTATGGAACTATCTTACACAAAGTGTATAACTTGAGCTTTCTTTATTACCTTGTTATATAAATATGATTGTAAATCTATGCAAGGGCTGGGTTGTGGCCATATAATTAAAGAGAATTATTTTCACCTGCTTTGCCACCACTAAGACAAAATTTCCTTGCTGAATGTTTGTGGTAGTGTTGTTGGAATTTCCATGTCTGGTTCACCCTTACTTTGAGTACATAGCCCTCTGTGGTCCTAGCTTTTTGTGGCCAAGAGTTTTCATTAGATACTTACTTTGTATGGGTCCTGGAACTTGACTTTTCTCCCCATGATTCTGTAGCACTGTTAAAATTGAAGTTTAAATTTTCCTTGGTTTGTAAACACCTTCAAAGAAAAAATGATTTGGGGATTCAGCTTAGTCATCTAGTGCTGATATAACAGAAATACAGCAGGTGGATGGCTATAACAAAGAGAAATTTATTCTCTCACAGTTTAGAAGGCTAGAAGTCTAAATTCAGGGTGCAAGCTCCAGGAGAAGTCTTTTTCTCTTTGTTTGCTTTGCAGGAAGGTCCTTAGCCTCAATCTTCCCCTGGTCTAAAAGTTTCTTAGCAGGTCCAAAGGAAAAGCTCTACTCCTGGAGCTGCTTTCTTGGTAGTATGAGGTTCCAGAAACAGGCTGTATCACAGAACCATCTGTACACCAGGCACAAGTTTTCTCTTCCTCAGTCAACTGATTATAAGGCACTCTCCATGAGCCCATAGGTGTAGAGCAGGAGATGGAGGGTAATGTGACAGGACTGGAGACCATGGCCATTTGAACCACTTCCTCATGCAACTGACTTGTGCCTTCGGGTTCTGCTTGGGCCGTATCTTATATATACCACTTCCATTTAACGATGGAGTACTGCTGTGTATGTCCAACTTTTTGGCTCTGTGGGACAGACAACACCCGGTTCATGATGGGCAGTTCAGGCCACACAATGACTTGATGACCCATGGTTAAGAGTTCAGTCTCTAATAAGGCCCAGTAACAAGCCAAAGGCTGTTTCTCAAAAGGAGAGTAGTTATCTGCAGAGGATGGCAGGGCTTTGCTCCCCAAAATCCTAAAGGTCTGTGCTATAATTCATTGATAAAAAATAGGGCCTGTCAAAGACTCCAAACAGCATCTCTATCTGCCGCTGACACTTCAAGCACCGTTGAATCAGCCAGATTTTGTGGCCCAAGTGGCAGAGCCACTTGCATAGCAGCCTGAACCTGTTACAGAGCATCCTGTTGTTCTAAAAAAAAAAAAAAAAAAAATTGTTCTAGGCCCCACTCAAAACTAGTGCTTTTCAAATCACTTGATAAATAGACTGCAATAGCACACCCGAATGAAGAATATGTTGCCTCCAAGGTCCAAAGAGGTCTACTAGGCATTATGCCTCCTTTTTAGCTGTGGAAAGAGCCAAATACAATAATTTATTCCTCACTTTAGAAGGAATATCTCAACATGCCTCATACTGGACCCCTAAAAATTTCACTGAGGTAGAAGGCACCTGAATTTTTGTGGAATTAATTTCCCACCATCTAGCACAGAGTCCTGGTGGTACAGTGGTTAAGAGCTTGGCTGCTAACCAAAAGATCAGCAGTTCAAATCCAAGAACCACTCCTTGGAAACCCTATGGGGCAGTTCTACTCTGTCCTATAGGGTTGCTATGAGTTGGAATTGACTTGAAAGCAATGGGGGTAGCATGCAAATGTTTTACACAAGTCCCGAGTCATTGATACTTCTTCCTCACTAGGTCCAATCAGCATAATGTCATCAATGTACTAGAAGAGTGTGACCTGTTGTGGAAGGGAAAGGCAATCAAGGTCCCTGCAGACTAAATTATGACATAAGGCTGAAGAATTGATGTAGCTCTGAAGTAGGCAAGTAAAGGTGTATTGCTGGCCTTGCCAGCTGAAGGCAAACTGCTTCCCATATTGTTTGTCTCTTCAGCTTCTTCCTCCTGGTTCCTTGGCTTCTCAGTGCCTTGGGCCTTGCTGCCCACGTCTTCCCTGCTGGGGCAAGTTTACTAAAGCTCTGTAGCTCCACTGATGAGTGCCTGGAGGCACCCCAGTCCACCAGTAAACTTCAGCTGGAAGTCACTTAGCTCTCTTGCTCTGTGGGTCAGCTTCAGTACTATCTTGTGCTGCTCTCCTGGTTCTGCTGCTGCTTCTTGTTGCCTGTGCCATCTCCAGTTTAACAGCTCTCCCCACTTCCTTCTGAGTTTCCACCATTTTGTAAACCAAAACTTTTGGCCTTGTTTTGCTCTTTTTCCCATAGATTTATGGCATTTTTTATCACATTTACTTACTATTTATTTTCTGTCTAATGCCTCTAGAATGTGAGAATCATGAAGGAAGATTGTTAGCTACATTGGTTCACTGATGTAAACAAACCACCTAGACCAGAACCTGGTACAGGGTATGGCCTCTTGCTTAATTGAATAAATAAATGAAAGATCAACCAATAATTTTTGCATACATCTGAGTTTAAAATAAATCTTTCATGAGATATATTTACAACTGAGGATAATTTTGAATCCCTGGTGGCTCAGCAGTTAAGACCTTGGTTGTTAACCAAAAGGTCGGCAGTTCGAATCCATTAGTCACTTCTTGGAAATGCTATGGGGCAGCTCTACTCTGTCCTATAGGGCCGCTACAAGTAGGAATTGACTCGACGGCAATGGGTTTTTGGTTGGGAGAGCTTTGTAGCAGGTCATTTGAATTTATATGATAACGCATTTGTAGTAAAGCCAATTTAAACATGAATTTAAAAGATAAATATTTGCAAGAATAAAAGAAAGACTATTAGGCTTATCCATAATATAGTTTATGGGGACTGTGATCTGTTTCATACATACACAAAAACAAAATAATCTCTTTAGCCAGAGCACTGGAAATGTTAAAGTGATTATTACCTTGACTGGTATGCTGTATTATAAAAATATGTAATTATTATATACCAATTTATTTAAAAACAGTCTTTTCTTCAGCCACTAAAGAACACTCACTTAATTAACTGCTAGAAGTTTTGATAAAGTTGCCATAATTAAAACCAAATTGACTTCTCATTATTTAAAAAAAAAGTAAACATAGTTATGCCTGCTCTATACCAAATACATTTCCAGTTCTTTGCTAAATTCGATACAGTGAAAGCAAAGTTCACTTCAGTAACCTAGTTCTTTTCTAAATGCAAAGTGAAAGGCAGGGTTGGAATAATTTGTTCTTTATATCTTGCTTCAAAATTGTCAGCAAAGACGGAGATAGCATTAATTGCCTTATCATACTTGTTATGATTTTACGGCTGATTAATCTCAGCAAGAAAAAAAAAAAAAAAAGCCTGAGTTTTACATACATGAAATTAGAACTATCTGGAAACTGCTCGTCAGTAGGCTGTCAGCTCAGTTACAAGGTTTTATGTGCTTAAATGGCTCTTCCCTTGCTGCCATTTCCTGGTAAGGTTTTGCTGAACCCGGTGGAAACGTTTTAATTACAGTTTGGACTCAAGTCACTGTGTCTATAAGAATCCATCTCCAGATGGCCTTCTTCTCGGTATTAATGTTTACTGAAACCATTTTTGTAGCCTCTTATTGTAACTGAAGAAGCTTCTAAATATGTGCAGAAAAGACACATACCATTAACCTTCTATGTAAAGGCAGGCTCATTAGTTTGTAAATTGTGGAATAAAAACTGTATGCGATGTTGCAGCTTCAGAGATTCTCACAGGAGGCTGTTTTCAAACATTTTTAGTCTGCCGTTATAGTTTTTGTCTCCTTTTCATTGCAAAATAAAAGAAAAATTTTAATCTTAAAGTTCATATGATAGATCCAGATCATAGAAAAACCTTTTTTGAACTAAAAAGAGTGTAGACAAGACACCTGATTTGCGATGGCGTACTAATTGCGCTGACGTTCTTCATCTGAAGTAGTTACTCTTTTA
Organism: Loxodonta africana; assembly: GCF_030014295.1. Lineage (NCBI taxonomy): Eukaryota > Metazoa > Chordata > Mammalia > Proboscidea > Elephantidae > Loxodonta > Loxodonta africana. Next base: position 186,002,774 of record NC_087345.1, on the reverse strand, counting down.
GCTCGCATATTGTTAGCTTAAATTCTCAAATTTCTACTCTCGAATATAATGACTGTAGTGCGTACGTGATGAATGCACTGATGATGTATTGTTTCAAATTAGGCAAGTAGTAGCTAGAGGGTTGGTAGAAGCGTGTCCTCGGATATCTGTAGGTGGACTCTTGATAACATAAGTATAATAACGCGGAAAATAATTAATTTTAGTTTATTTTCAGTACGAACATATGGACTTGCCTACTATGTGTGAAAAATGTCCTGTGTAAATAGGACGGAAAAATATTAAATGAAATATATCAGGTCAATATATACTTAAAAAAATAAACACTTTGAAATATCAACACTTTATAATGAAAATCAAACAAGCACTTACTTTTGAAAAATCTATTATTTCCTTTCTTTGGGAAGTAAATTCTATTTAAAATTTAAAATGTAATACATGTGATTTAGCATTGCTTTCTAGGCTAAACTACTTGAATTCCATGGTTAAAGGTTTTGAGCAACTACTGAACTCAGGATAGGCTGAAAAGATGAGGGTTCTTCAGGCTAGAAATAACAACAGAAGACATGAATGTGGCCTCTGACATCATGAAGGTTGTGGGTAAGGTGAACACTTATTTGACTAAATCATAGAATGTTAGAAAGAAGTATGCTTTTGGGATTTATTGCAGAAGTACACAGAGTAACCCCAAACAGAAGCCCTTTATGTCCTTTACTTTCAAACTCTGGTGCCACTGCCCAATGGATCAAAGCTTTTCTCTCCTTTGCACTAGAGCCTCAGAGCACTGCAGACACCGTTTGTCCTCAGTATGACTTTTGCTCATTCATGAATGATATACACCTTTAATACACTCTTAGGCAGCTATACCAATGGCTGTGGAGTTGACTTTGACTCATGGTGCCCCCGTGTGTGTCCGAATAGGCTGATTTTCCAGAAATAGATCACCAGGCCTTTCCTCAGAGACACTCCTGGGTGGACTAAAACCTTCAAATTTTGGTTAGCAGCTGAATACAATATTTGCAACACCCAGGAACTCTTAGCCAGCTATACATAATATGAAAACAATTATGATATAGTGTTAGGAATTCGGAGATAAAAAACAAATTGGGAAGCCATTATTTGCTATTAAGCTTAGTTGAAGACTGCATCCCCATGTTATCTAACACATTAGGCTTGTGGTTTTCGTTCCAATCCATTTCTCCTTCGAGACTGGTTTAAGCAAGAAAGGTGTTTCCTGGTTAGCATTCACCTTGAGGTTCCAGTTCCAGTTTGTTTTGGTACTCAGCAAAAAATTGTTGGTTTCCCAATTCCTTCTTCCAGAAACCCTTCGTCTTCTAGACAGCTAGTCATTTAACCCCCACGTAAGTCATGATATGAATATCTAGCATTTATTCATTCATTCATTCACTCTAAAATATTTCTCAATTTTTTAGTATTTTTTTCTATGCCACTCAATTGTGAAATGCTGCAAAATCAGAGGAGCACAAAGCAAATAATGCCCTTGCCCTCCCAGCATTTTCTGCTAGCGAAGAAGACAGGAGTGATACCGTAATTCAGATAAAGTGTGATGAGAGCTATGATGGGTAAGGCATAGTAGGATATGGAAACATGTAGAAAAGGGCTCTCCGCTTGTTGCCAAGTGGAAACCCCAAATTTTGCTCAGTGAGACTTGTTATAGCCAATAAACAAGAGGCTGAGGTGGGAAATTAAAAAAGTGGCTTTATTTCATTGCACAAAGAAAGGAACAGGAGGGGCTACTGCCTCCAAGACTGCTTGCAGGCAGCTTGGGAAGGTAGGCTTTTACACAGTGCAGACAAAGAAATGCAAATTTATCATGCAGGCGCCCAGATCTTGGGGATGACTATGCATTTTCTTTAGACAAGGGTTCAATTCCCTGGGGATGGCAGAAGAGGTTGATTTTCCTTCATTTGCATGTTAAGTCTCCACCCAGAGATGGGGTACCTATATATATTTTGCACTTAATGAGCTAATAGGTCACTTAAAGTGTCAAGCCAGGCATTGAAAACCTGCTAAAACCGGTTGAGGCCAGCTGTGGTTATCTTGTCAAGGGCAATTTCAGAAGAATGTACAGCCTATTCTGCTCAGTGTAGCAGAATAAACCAGAGCAGGTATCTCCTAGAAAGACTGAGTTCTGAGGCTGCTTGTCTCAACCTTGGAGAAGGTGAGTGTTGTAGGCTGGCTGTGAATATTCAGAGGGTAACACTGTAGACCTAGAAGGAATAGGTGGAGTTCCTGGGTGATGCAAATGCTAACCAAAATGTTGGAGGTCTGAGTCTACCCAGAGGCACTTCAGAAGAAAGACCTGGCCACCTGCTAAAAAATTAGCTATTGAAAACTCTACGGAGCCCAGTTCTACTCTGACACACACGGGGTCTCTGTGAGTTGGGGTCAACCCAATCGCAAATGGAACAGGAAGAAAGATTATGTAGATTGAAAAGGAGTCTGCCAAATGTGAGGCTGAAAAATCAGGCCAAGGGCAGATGTGTTACAGGTATGAACTTTATAGAACCTATGGGAAGATATTGCTTTCATCTCTTGAAGATAATGCAATTAAATTTGTGACATAGAAGAATCGCATTTACTACTGTTTGAAAAGTGGATTGGAAGTAGGTAAGGATGTAGGCAGTCGTAGCAATTTGAAAGCTTGTTGCAGCTGTCTGAACAGGAAATGATCTGAACTAGAGAAGCTGCAATAGAAATCGAAAGGAATGGAAAGATATGAAAGATTTTTTACGATACAGAATTGCCAATATCTGGTTATTGATTCTACTAGTGTCACTCTCTGAGCCATAAGGGTCATTTTCTGATGTCTCTTTTCTGGAAAAATCCAGAAATAGACTGGGTCAAAATGAGGTATTGTTTAGGGAAACGCTTCTCAGCTCTATGTGCGCAAACACCTGGAAAGCTGCTTGACAGCATCTCATTAGGCTTGGGCGTGCATTTTGCTCCATGCTGTCTGGAGCACTAAAGCAGGAGATGTACAAGTGTCCTCATGCAGAAGCAGGGGGAGACCAAGACTCAGAGGGTGTAACCACCTGAAATCAACAATAAGAAAATGGAGTATATGAGGAAATACTTGGTACTGTCTTTCTCTGCTGGCTTTAGCACACATACAAAGTTTATCAAATACAAAACAGAAAGTACACTAGCAGTGGGCACGTTGGTATTCTAAGAGACCACCTATGAGGCCAAGTGAAATGTACAGTGTTTATTTTTTTAGTTACTCAGTGAACAGAAATTGAATAACAAGCTGAAATAAGCCTAAGGCAAGAAACAGTTTCCATCCTCCTTTTCTTCTATTCCTTTTTCTCTTGAGTCCACGTGTCATAAGTGATTTGTCAAAAGAAATATTATAATAGTCAATTTCCAAGAAATTAAGCATAGATGCAACACATAAAATTACAGCATAAGAAAAAGGTGTCTTTTTTAGAGGCAAAAATGAAATTGGAAGGACTCTCTTTGCCCTTCTCCTTCCATCTGGTCAACATCGGGAGTAAATGTTTGGAAAAAAAAGAGGGGAGAGAAAGAAATCAAGAAAAGATAAAGAGGAGGTGAAAAAGGAAGAAGGAAAAAAGCAAAGCAGGAGTCATGCATTGTGGGAAGAACATCCCTTTTTCATTTGCAAAGATTCACCCTCCAAAGAACAAATGTACTGTGCCCCTAAAGTACTCCACTGTAAGCTTTGTACCAGCTTTGTCTATGGTGATCTTTTGCTGCTGTTAAGAGTGTTGTGTAAACTCTTCTGGGAATATCAGTTCAACCAGGACAGATTGTATACCTCCTTGTGTAACTCCTGATGTAGCATGAAAACTATTCCTGCTTCCTACTGCCTCCCCTGGCTATGAGCAGCTGTGTCTGAAGAAAAAGCAGTGTGCCCTTCCCCTCTGTGTCCCAGAGATGATGGGAGAGAACCCCCGGGCCATGAACTAATTATTTTCAGAGGGTTGTGAATCACTTAGTCTTTTTTATCCTCAAAGACTAAAACTCACAAAACCTCGTTTTATATATACATATATATACATATATGCGTATCTGACAAAAGGCTTTCCAGGGACACTGAGAAATTCAAAGTTTTGTTAATGTGACTGCTGACAATATTACCTGTCACCTGACTCAGCTATCTTCATTTTCATGGTGGTTTCTCAAGACGCCATGTGTAAATCTCACTTTGAGTTTTTGAAGAAGGCCGTCCCTAATTAGAAGGGTGGATTGACTCTCAAAGGTAGTGAAATGTATTGTTCATATCAGGAACATCAGCATGAGTGACTCTTCATTAGTATTTATGTAACGTTAAAACAAAACAGAACAACAACAAGAAGAAAACCACTGTTAGCTTCTTTGGAAATGCTCCAGTTGTTTGTCATATGAAGAAGGAATGTCTAAATTACTGCTTGAAATTGCCACTCAACATTTTGGTGGCAGATAGAAATGATCTTAAATGCTTCGTATATGACATTATTAAAAGCCTCCTGAAGTTTTACCACTTCCTAATTCTCAACTGCTGTTTGATAACTTCACTTAAAGAGGAAATATACATGCAGAATATTTTGTCGCATTATATGCTGACCTTTTATTTAGGTATCTGCGCTTGAATTTTGTGTGGTGAAACTCACATGAGAATTTACATACAGATTTCTTCTGTTCATATCTGATGTTCAACAGCTTGCAGAGAATCATCCGTCAAAAGAACCAAGACATTCCCATTGCCGGCAAGTGGATTCCGATTCAAAGAGACCCTATAGGATAGAGGAGTGTCACCCCAAAGGGTTCCCAAGGGTGTAAACTTTTAAGGAAGCAGACTGTCACATCTTTCTCCCATGCAGTGGCCAATGGGTTCGAACCACCAACCTTCTGGTTAGCAGCTGAGTGCTTAATCACTGCGCCACCAGGGCTCCTTATCCTGACATTAGGGCTCCAGTATTTGGACTTGGATTCTAACTCGAATTTGTGTCTTGCAAGCAATGGGAGCTTCCTGTTACAGGTATTGCTGAGCTGGGTTGAGAAGCCTGGCAGGACTTGATGTTAGTGTCATCATCCTAAAAGCAGGATCAATTGTGGAGTACCAGAAAAGATAGGCACCTGTAACATCATTCTTTAAGACATGCTTTTGTCTACCATGGTTGTGTTCTCTACCTCAAAAACAACTGGTTGGATACAAGGATTCCTTAAGCATGTTTTACGCCTAATTGCTGATTCAAGCTAAACCCAAACTAGAGTCAAATCAGTAACTGTCTGCATCTTCCATTTGGCAATTCATTACAGACTGCCTTGTAACATTCCTCCTACTGTTCAGTCATGTTGTAATTTAACTTTTACACTATTCAACTTTTCCATATTTCAAGACCTGTCACCCTAACTAAATCCCAACTACGTAGAGGGACCTAGAGACGACATTTTTTTTTCTTTTTTAATTTTGTATTTTCACCCTGCCTAGAAATTTGCCTACTATTGGGGTAACACCTCAAAATTATTTGTTAGTTAAGAAAATAAACAATTACGTGATTTAGCAGGAGTGGAAACACATTACCAGAAGAAATTCTCTAATAATGTAAGAAAAAGATGACAGTTTAGGAAACTCTCTGGAGCAGTTCTACCCTGTCTTATAGGGTCACCATGAGTCGGAATGGAATCCACAGCACACAGCAACAGGCTCCCTTTAGAGTGAAGGTCCCACTTAAGTGTTTTCTTGCCTTATTAAGAGAAGCTTTGTTAAGCAGCTCACTTCTTGAAGTATCCAGAAATTTTAACTTGCTGAACCTTGGCACAGCTACTCACTTCTCCCTATTCCAGAAATGGGAGTTGCTCTGCTGACATGCTGTAATGGTCAAGTGATATGACAAAATGAGCTTTAATGGCATACAAATGCCCTCCATCAAGCCAAAATGGTGATACAAATTTTAATATTCATTTGGTCCATCAATCATAATCATTGTAAATTTGCTGAATTTGGCATCATGAAGTGAAGCTCCTCAGCTATGACAAAATCTTGGCTGGCAAGGAATAAAACATTTCCTGCAAAATTAGCAATCATCGTAATAACCTCCTTTCGGTGGTTAAAACACAGGCACCAGGAACCCAAGCTCAATACCAGCGAGAAAAACAGTGTTAATCATGCCACCAGAAGATCTAAAGTAGCAAAGAATAAGACAGGATCAATGATTCAATCTCTTTATCTAGAGTCACGCCATAGTACTATTTGAACGAAAAGAAAATGTGTGTTCAGTTAGGAATTCAGTTCCAAATCACAGACTCCCTTGAAGAGTTATAAAATCAATCTTAAGAAGTGTTGTGTTTATGACCACAGAGCAAGGGTCAGAAGTGGAAGTCTGGGAACTGTGGAAAATTTACTTCATAATATTGCTTAAAACTGGCCCCAAGGGGGAAGAGACAGTGGAAAATGGCTTTAATTTCTTCTCTCTCACTTGAAATTATGGGGCAATATTTACTGTCCTACCTTAGTCAACTGACAGTAAATCTTTTTCTACGACTGCAGAATGTTTCCTCAATTAAGTGAAGAGAATACATTACAGGACCACATGGAGTAGGGTGAGAGAGTGGAACACTGAGGAAAATGCTTCTGTTGATACTAGCTAGTGACAAGACTTGACAAGATGGTGATAAAGCAAGCCCCAGCACAGAAGTATTTAACTCTGGAATCCCCTGAGGCCCAACACATGAACTTGCAAAGTGTGAAGTTTTAGGATCTGGTGACACACGCAGTCATCAAGACATGCTGGCATTCAGTGAATTCTGTCAGCGTGGCTTCAACGTGAGCATTATGCAAACTTGAGAGATTGATTCAGTACAAGACTCTACAAGTCAGGAATTGTTGTGTTAAGAACAAAAAGCCATCAAACCTTTGAGGCTGGTTTCCTCCAGCTAACAGGATGCCGGGATCTACTTCACACAAGCAAGTCAGGTATAGTTAAGACTTTGGGAAAGCAAGAGGCACTAGTGAAAAAGATTGATTTCACATTTCTCTCGTTAACAAGATATTCTTTTTAAAAGAATGACCTTGATGCATATTATATTAAATATATATGACTGATAAGACTAATCAAATTATGAGGTTTTTCTTTAACAGAAAGATGAATTTCACTTTCCTATTATTATTTTTTTTTTATTAGGATATTGTTGTTGAGTCTTAAAATAAATCATGTGGAGGCTAACATCTTCCTTGAGGAAGAATCATGAGGTAACTCTGCTACATGACAAGAGCAACAACAAAAAAAGCAGTTACCACTGAGCCGTTGAGTTGATCTCAACTCATGGTGACCCATGTATTTTAGAGTAGAAGTCCCCTCCACAAGGTTTTCCATGCCTGTGATCTTACAGAAGCAGATTACTAGGCCTTTCTTCAGAGGAGCCTCTGGGTGAACTTGAATTTCCAATCTTTGGTTAGTTGCCCAGCAGCTTAAGTAAAGCCCTGTGTCTTGAATACAAATGTCATAATGAATAAATATTGCCTGACATTGGACTCCTAGGAAATGTGTGAAATTTCAGTACACTTGAAGAGATTAAACCATTTCAGTCATGAGAAAATATTAATTCCTATTTTCTCCTATTCTGTTTGTTTTCAAATGCTTTGACTAATATGCATGCTATAAAATACACTGATAGTCACAATAAAAAATACATTGATCTTCAATGTGATATTACTGGGATCAATACTATTTATTTCAAAAAATATTTAGTGTTTATAAGATTCTAGCTAATGTTCTTGTTTAGTCATAGTCTCTGCTCTGAGCATTACTCTGTATTTGCACCATAGCCAAAACATACCCTACAAATAAACCAACCTCTAATTATTCCCATGCTTACCATATGTGTGCAAAGTGGTTATATTGTGGCTTATCTACAGATACTTCCTGGGGCAAAGTGGGAGCATTGTGCCCCGGTGCCTAACCATCAATATGCAACTTTGAGATTTATGTATAAAAGCTAACTTTGTTGTTATCTTTTTTTTTAAGTCATTCACCTTTGCTGAAAAGTTCAAAGAATCTGATTTAATTTGTCTAAGAGTCTTGTTTTAGTACTTACATGGATCAAGTGCACAAAGCCCCTTTCATAATATGGTTTATGTTTTAGCCAGAAGAATAAGGTAAGACAAAGCTCTATAATTTATTTTTTATCAGATACTCACCATATATATTTTGTCAATATTTAAGGAAGAAAATATTTGCATTTGCAAACACTATGGTGCAATAGGTCTGTCATCCATCATGGTTGAAAACTACGGAGACCATTAGAGAAAAACTAGACAGGCAAGTTCAATACCACAGAATTTTATACAGATATGGATACAGAGTGAGTGGCAAGTGGTGGAAGAAACGCTGATTGATCTTCTTCTTTTATTTTCCAGCATATTTAGAGTAAAAAGTATTGTTGAGTGTCTTGTGGACTGGTTTGTTCTACTTCTATTTAACCTTCTTCTATTCTGATATTCACAATAAGAAATATATTGATCATCAAACTTCATAAACACACATCCGTTAACAAAATTGAATATAACATGAAACTATGCTTACCTATGATGTGTGGACTCCCATTTTCTGTAGGATAAGATCAAAAAAACCCAAACTCGTTGCCATCGAGTAGATCCAGACTCACAGCGACCCTATGTAGGCTTTCCAACACTGTAATCTTTACAGAAGTAGACGGCTACATCTTTCTCCCTCAGAGCAGTATGGTGGGTTCCAACTGCAGACCTTCTGATTAGCAGCCAATGGCTTAACCACTGAACAACCAGGGCTTCTTTCCTGGACTATAGTTTGGTATAATATTTAAGCATAGTGTTGTATTCTATTCATTGTATTCTATATATATATTTTGAAAGATTGGTTTTATGACTTGCTAATAAGTTTTGACCTGCAGCATATAAAACACAAACCCATTGCCGTCGAGTCGATTCCAACTCATAGCAACCATATAAGACAGAGTAGAACTGACTCACAGAGTTTCCAAGGAGCACCTAGTGCATTTGAGCTGCTGACATTTTGGTTAGCGACTGTAGCACTTAACCACTATGCCACCAGGGTTTAAGCACTATCTAATGCAGTTGTTCCTAACTGGGGGTAATTTTGCTGCCTAGGGGATATTTGGCGATGTCTGAAGACATATTTGTTTGTTACAACAGTAGTGGGTACAAGCTAGGGATGCTGCTAAACATCCTACAATGAACAGGATGGCTCCCCACAGCAAAGAATTATCTGGCCCCAAATATCCAAAGTGCCAAGGTTGAGAAACCCTGGACTAAAGTACAATGCCCTGAGGAGCCTATCAAGTTAATATTATGTTTTTCAGATTTCCTTGCAGTTAGGATTATGATTGTTACTTAGATTTCACCAATGTGTTTGGGAGAATTGAAATCAGAACAGAGTTAGCCAGAGAGAAAGGGGAAGGTCAAGAAGCGATTATATTGAGAAAAAAGGTCAAGGCAGAGCCATTGTGGATTTGAAACCAGAAGCTTCCTGCATTGACAATTTCCCTCAGTGGCTGCTTTTTTGTTCACAAAGACAGTATGAGTGCACGGCCTGAAAGCTGCTCCTGTAAAACAAGCATAGGGCCTGCTGTGATGGTTAAGATCATGTGTCAACTTGGCTGGGCTATGATTCTCAGTGTTGTGGCAGTCATATAATGTGTTCACTTCCCTGTTGAGATTTGATATGTGATCACTCCCATGATGGAATCTGTTGTGAGTAGCAGCCAATCAGTTGACAGGGACTTTCCTTGGTGTGTGGCCTGCATCCAGATATAAATGAATGTTCTAGAATGTCTTGGGGGATTTTGCTGGTTCTGAATCCTGCAGCTGGCTCCTGTTCATCTGATCTCTGGTTTTGGGGACTTAAGCTAGCAGCTTACCTGCAGTCTTGCCTGCCAATCTTGGGATTTGACTATCTTCACAGCCTGTGAACAAGGGCCCTGCTCTCTGGCCTGCTAATCTTGGGTTTGCCAGTCCCTGCAGCTACATTAGTTATAAGAAGCCTCTATCCTGATCCATGGACTTGGGACATCCCAGCCACTACAATTGTGTGAGTGAGTCGTTTCCTTGATAAATCTTTCTGTATATATTTACATGCTTTACTGGTTTTACTTCTCTAGAGAACGCAGCCTAGGACACTTGCTCCAGTAGCCCTTCCAACAACTTTACATACTGTCTGAGACCCAATAATAAATCCTGGTCTGCCCAAAGTAGTTAGAGCCAAGTAAGTTATCTGTAAAAAAGATAATATCTATAATGTCTTCATATTACAAATAAGTCCTTTACCCCTCCAAAAAAAATTCAACCAATGGATAGACCAAATGTGATCCTAGTCATTCGGTTTAATCATAGTATAGGGAGACACTAGTACAAATGGAGAACTTATTAAAGTGGAGAAACACTTATAAAAAAGGAATTATTTTGAGTTATGACTTTTTAAGTGAACAACTATAGAGAAAAATGGACAAATCAAAGTAAGATACATGTACGTTCAAAGGTTCTTTTGATGGCTTATCATCCAGTTCCAGGTAGGGTGAGGTGACTTTTATGTAAGCTTCACAATTAACTAGAACTTTCCCTTTTTAAGTATCAATGTTTAATTCCAATTTTTTGATGAAAATATTTATAATGTGTATCACAAATATTTCTAAGTTTTTTTTAAATAGGTCAAAGTTCTTTTAATCATTTGTCAGCCATTAACATAACACTTGCTATGTCTAAGATATTGTTTCACAATTATGATATCAATGATTATGCTTTGCAATATTATCCACCGTTGGTGGGTGGAGGAGGCATGAAGTGCCCTTTTGGAAAGAACATTTTGCTCGGAGAGATACATATTTGTGGATATTTCCTCCAACCAACATGAAGAAGACCAATACAAATTATTTCAGAGTGGATAAAGTATTTGTATAATTGAACACTAATTTGCTTCATGAAAAAGGAACCCAAGGCTCAGAGAGATTTGTTCTAAGCATATGATTACCAAATGAAAGATGTAGTTCAAACACGTCCTCTAAATCTGAGTCTAGGGCTCTCTTCATTGCACCATGGGGCCCCCTTCAAAAGCCTTTCCTTGCAACAGAGCAGTGCCCCATCACTTAGATCCTGTTGTTGTTGTTAGGTGCCATCGAGTTGAACATGACTCATTGTGACCACATGTGAAAGAGTAGAACTGTCCCATAGGGTTTTCTTGATTGTAATCTTTACAAGAGCAGATTTCCAGGTCTTTCCCCTGCAGAGCCACTGGGAGTGTTTGATCCTTTTGGTTAGTAGCCGATGGCTTAACTGTTGTGCTACCAGGGATACTTCTTTGATCCTAGGAGCTGCCATTACTATGCATGGTTCCAGGCTGTCCTCTCTCTAATTCATTCAAGAGTAAATGTTGACACCACATTTCCATTATTGCATTACTGCCTGGAATCTTCTTCTTCTTTTTTTTTAATTTAAACTGATTGTGATAATTGTACCAATTTTTTGAGCCTACTTCAGGGATCATTTATTTTTACATATGTAAGTAGATCATATATAAAACCAAAAACCAAACATACCATATATAAATTTATGGAATATGTAATATATTTATAATATACTATATTATACTAAAATGTAATATATTCATAATATACTATACTATATTGTGTGTGTATATATATATATATATATATATATATATATATATATATATAGGAAACCTTGCTGGCGTAGTGGTTAAGTATTACAGCTGCTAACCAAAGGGTCAGCAGTTCGAATCTGCCAGGCGTTCCTTGGAAACCCTACGGGGCAGTTCTACTCTGCCCTACAGGTTCGTTATGAGTCGGAATCGACTTGATGGCAGTGAGTTTGGTTTGGTTTTTGGTACATATATATATTTACGTAATATGTAATAGAATATAAAACCAAAAAAAACAAAGCCAGTGCAGACGGTTTTATATTACACTATATTTTATGCTATACATATATATCTATATTATATATAGATACATGTATATACTATATATAACCAAACCCACTGCTGTCGAGTCGATTCTGGCTCATAGGGACCCTACAGGACAGGGTAGAACTGCCCCATAGGGTTTCCAAAGAACTCCTGGCAGATTTGAACTGCCAACCCTTTGGTTAGCAGCCATAGCACTTAATCACTACACCACCAGGGTTTCCATAATCTGCTTATATATGCATACATAAACGGTCCCTGAAGCAGGCTCAGAAAATTGGTACAATTATCACAATCAGCTCAAATAAAAAAATAATAATATTAATATAATATATGCCCCACCTGTCTGTCAGTTTGTCGTACTGTGGGGGCTTGTGTGTTGCTGTGATGCTGGAAGCTGTGACACTGGTGTTCAAATACCAGCAGGGTCACCCATGGAGGACAGGTTTCAGCTGAGCTTTCAGACTAAAACAGGCTAGGAAGAAGGACCTGGCAGTCCACTTCTGAAAATCATTAGCTAGTGAAAACATTATGAATGGCAGCTGAACATTGTCTGATATAGTGCTGGAAGATGAGCCCCCCAGGTTGGAAGGCACTCAAAAGATGACTGGGGAAGAGCTGCCTCCTCAAAGTAGAGTTGACCTTAATGATGTGGATGGAGTAAAGCTTTCAGGGCCTTCATTCACTGATGCGGCATGATTCAAAATGAGAAGAAAGAGCTGCAAACATCCATTAATAATCAGAACCTGGAATGAGTGAAGTATGAACCTAGGAAAATTGGAAATTGTCAAAAATGAAATGGAATGCATAAACATCGATATCCTAGGCATTAGTGAGCTGAAATGGACTGGTATTGACCATTTTGAATTGGATAATCACATAGTCTACTATGTTGGGAATGATAACTCAAAGAGGAATGGTGTTGCCTCCATCGTCAAAAAGAAAGTTTCAAGATCTAGCCTGAAGTACAATGCTGTCAGTGATAGGATAATATCCATAAGCCTACGAGAAAGACCAGTTAATACTGCTATTATTCAAATTTACCTGCCAACCACTAGGGCCAAAGATGAAGAAATAGAAGATTTCTATCAGCTGCTGCGGTCTGAAATTGATCAAACATGCAATCAAGATGCATTGATAATTACTGGTTATCGAAATGCAAAAGTTGGAAACAAAGAAGAAGGATCAGTAGTTGGAAAATGTGTCCTTGGTGATAAAAACAATGCTGGAGATCGAATGATAGAATTTTGCAAGACCAATGAATTCTTCAGTGCAAATACCTTCTTTCACCAACATAAACGGTGACTATACACATAGACCTCACCAGAAGGAACACACAGAAATCAAACTGACTACATCTGTGGAAAGAGACAATGGAAAAGCTCATTATCATTAGTCAGAACAAGGCCAGGGGCTGACTGTGGAACAAAACATCAATTGCTCCTATGCAAGTTCAAGCTGAAACTGAAGAAAATCAGAGCAAGCCCATGACAGCCAAATATATGGCCTTGAGTATATCCCACCTAATTTAGAGACTATCTGAAGAACAGATTTGACACATTGAACACTAGTGACCAAAGACCAGATGAGTTGTGGAATGACCTCGAGGACATCATCCATGAAGAAAGCAAGAGGTCATTGAAAAGGCAGAAAAGAAAGACTAAGATGGATGTCAGAGGAGACTCTGAAACTTGCTTTTGAGTGTTGAGCAGCTAAAGCAAAAGGTAGAATTGATGAAGTAAAAGAACCGAACAGAAGATTTCAAAGGGCTTCTCGAGAAGATGAAGTAAAGTATAATAATGATATGTCCAAAGAGCTGGAGATGGAAAACCAAAAGGGAAGAACATGCTAGGTGTTTCTCAAGCTGAAAGAACTGAAGAAAAAATTCAAGCCTCGAGTTGCATTAGTGAAGGATTCCATGGGGAAAATATTAAACGACGCAGGAAGCATCAAAAGAAGATGGAAGGAATACACAGAGTCATTATACCAAAAAGAATTAGTCAATATTCAACCATTTCGAGAGGTGGCATATGATCAGGAACTGATGGTACTGAAGGAAGAAGTCCAAGCTGCTCTGAAGGCATTGGCGAAAAACAAGGCTCCAGGAATTGATGGAATATCAATTGAGATGTTTCAACAAACGGGTGCAGCAGTGGAGGTGCTTACTCGTCTATGCCAAGAAATATGGAAGATAGCTTCCTGGCCAACTGACTGGAAGAGATCTATATTTATGCCTATTCCCAAGAAAGACAATCCAACTGACTGTGGAAATTATAAAACAACGTTATTAATATCACACGCAAACAAAATTTTGCTGAAGATCATTCAAAAACAGCTGCAGCAGTATATCGACAGGGAACTGCCAGAAATTCAGGCTAGTTTCAGAAGAGGACGTGGAATCAGGGATATCATTGTTGATTTCAGATGGATACTGGCCGAAGGCAGAGAATACCAGAAGGATGTTTACCTGTGTTTTATTGACTATGCAAAGGCATTTGACTGTATGGATCATAACAAACTATGAATAACATTGTGAATGATGGGAATTCCAGAACACTTAATTGTGCTCATGAGGAACCTTTACATGGATCAAGAGGCAGTTGTTCAGATAGAACAAGGGGATACTGTTTGGCTTAAAGTCAGGAAAGGAGTTCATCAGGGTGGTATTCTTTCACCATTCCTATTTAATCTGTATGCTGGGCTATATGAAGAAGAATGGGGCATCAGGATTGGAGGAAGATTCATTAATAACCTGCGTTATGCAGATGACACAACCTTCCTTGCTGGAAGTGAAGAGGACTTGAAGCACTTACTAATGAAGATCAAAGACCACAGCCTTCAGTATGGATTGCATCTCAACATAAAGAAAACAAAAATCCTCACAACTGGACCAATGAGCAACATCATGATAAATGGAGAAATGATTGAAGTTGTCAAGGATTTCATTTTTCTTGGATCCACAATCAACAGCCATGGAAGCAGCAGTCAAGAAATCAAACGACCCATTGCATTGGGTAAATCTGCTGCAAAGGACCTTTTCAAAGTGTTGAAGAGCAAAGATGTCACCCTGAAGACTAAGGTGTGCCTGACTCAAGCCATGGTATTTTCAATCACATCATATGCGTGTGAAAGCTGGACAATGGATAAGGAAGACTGAAGAAGAATTGACGGCTTTGAATTGTGGTGTTGGGGAAGAATATTGAATATACCATGGACTGCCAAAAGAATGAACAAATCTGCCTTAGAAGAAGTACAGCCAGAACGCTCCTTAGAGAAAAGGATGGTGAGACTGTGTCTTACATACTTTGGACATGTCAGGAGGGATCAGTCCCTGGAGAAGGACATCATGCTTGGCAGAGTACAGGGTCAGCAGAAAAGAGGAAGACCGTCAACGAGGTGGATTGACACAGTGGCTGCAACAATGAGCTCAAGCATAACAACTATTGTAAGGATGGCTCAGGACCAGGCAGTGTTTCGTTCTGTTGTGCATAGCGTCGCTATGAGTCGGAACCGACTCAAAAGCACCTAACAACAACATAATGTATAGTATTGTATTTTTCTATTAAAAATAAATACCATTATATTTATTTATTATAAATAATAAAATATATAATTTATAATGGTAAAATAGTCAATAGGTAAATATAAATCTATAAATTAACATATGTAGCCTATGTTATGTATAAAATGATATATGTAATACTGTATGAAAGTGCCTACCATGTGGACAGATCAATGGTAAAGACAACATCTTTTATTAACGAACAATACCAAGCAAGGGCTCTGTGGTAATAATTAACCTCTTGCCTTTGCAGGACTTCCGCTGGAGAAGATGGCTTGCTTTTTCACCTGGCATAAATGAGGACCAAAGGCAATAAGCATGAGCCACTTTTGACTCGTACTCTAAGGGACTTCTAATTAGCAAATAATACCTGAAATATGCTGACCTTAACTGAGGTTTGGACATCTTTTAATGGGGGTGAAATTTTCAATGCGGTGATATTTTTCTCCTGTGCTAAACATTTGCGTTTGAACACACAAGTATTGAGCACCTTCTATGTGCCTAAAAGAGCATTAGGCCATCAAGGGGGCAAAAGAAGGAAAAACAGAACCCTTGCTCTCTGAGAGCCCGTATTCTTATTGCCTAGTATCTTTGGGTGGTAAAATTGTCAGATTTAACTAATAAAAAAATAGGACAACATGTATCATTTCCTTAGTATATGTATGTCCCGTATAGAGTATGGGACATAATCATACTAAAAAATATTTACTCGGTACTTGGGAAAACTTCAAATTTAACTGGACATCCTGTATTTTATCTGGCAGCACTGCATGAGAGTTGTTATATAAATTAATTCTACCTGCTCTAAAAGATGAACCCTCAAACCTCCGTAGCCCAACACCGTAAAACTTTATTTTTCACTCTATCTGATAAGAATGCTTCTGTCTGGGCAGCTCTCCACTCCGGAGAAGAAACACAGACCCTTCTACACTGTGGCTCCATTTTAAAAACGTACTTCGCAAGCCCTATCTGAGGGCTGTCTCCATTCCAGACACCTAGAAAGGGAAAAACGTCAGGAAAACTCAGTCTTGGGACATTTTAATGGGCCAGGCAAGGCCATGACCTCCATCACTTCTGCTCACGTTTCATTAGCTGGAGCTCAGACGTAGGGCCCCACCCAGGACAGGGACGGAGCAAATCTAGTTAGCAGTTAGCAGGTTCTGCCACAGCTGCTGAAAATAATACAGAAATATTAGAATTGCCTCAATGGCAGCACTATACACAGGTTATAGACGTTAAAGAAAAGAAAAACTACATCAGTGTGAATTCTAACAATGAAAAAAGTAACTTCCGACTATCCATAAAAGTCTAAAAAGACATCTAGGAACAAATCACTATCTACAAAAATGAGTCAGTTAAAACACTGATATGCCATCTACTTATAGTTAATTATTCATTTTGCATGCAAATGTCCATAACCCACATAGTTTTATTTTGTTCGTTAATGCCATAAGGGTGTCTTTTTGGAAAATGTACCACTTCACTGGTATCCTCTTTAAAAGTTGTTTGTGTTAACATATGTGTTTGGAAGTAACAAAACCTCACATCCATAATTTTCCAAGTCATATTGCAATTTTTCTGTTAGCTCAAATGAGTGTGATTTAGGTATAAAACTCCCACGTGAATGCACTGAACACACGATATGAACATATAGATAACATATCGATTCAAATACACGACTAAAGACAGGTAACTAAAACACAGAGAAGGATAAAAACTTATAGTTAGAATTCATCAACATAAGGAGCATATTAAAAACAACATCTGTTGTGGGTGACACGCCTTACAAATGTGTGAGGGAATTAAAGAAGATAATAACAAAAAGCCAATGGAGAGGGTGTAAAAAGCGTAGAAAGCTGAGATTTATCTTCAAAGTGAAGGACAATGAGAAGAGGAAGATGGAACGAAGAGGTGAAGAAAGAGAAGTAAGAGAAACAGAGTAAAGCAGAGTAAAAGTGAGAAAGGTGAGTTTTTAAAGAATCTCTCACATTTAAACCTCTGCATTTTCATTGTATTTGTGCGTGCAGAGGAAATTGAGTTTTGATTCCAAAGATCGCTGAAATATAAAGCTAGATAACTATGTTTTCTTAGTACAGAATGAGAGAAAGGATATTTTAAAGCTACAATTAGCTTCATGTTGCCTATTTGATGTAGCTTTAACCTTAACAAGAGATTTTCCAGATTGTGCCATTATCTAATAACCTACTATTATCGATTTTCAGAGAAAACACTTTATCTGCAGGAAAACTTTCTGAAAGTCACAAACAAGCAGTAAGGGCCCAGAGGCAAAATATTTGTAGAACCTTTAAAAGATAGCTAGAGGCAAGAGTCTGAGCAGTGGGAGCAGATCACCAAAAAACTCTAGTCTGCCTAATAAATGCTCCATAGAACGAATCTATTCAAAGCACAACCCGGAAAATAGAATCAGCGTCACGCTGTTGCTGTCTGCGACCGCGACCTTGCTAGAAACGAGCCACAGGTGCCACTTAGACAGAAATTATGCACAAACAACCTGCCTGCCTGCAGGAAGAGCAAGAAATGCTTTAATAATCAAATCCAGACACAACATAAACATTTCACCTTGTCACTCTCAGGGTACAAGCTGGTTTGTCTTCTAGAATAATTCCGGGACAAAAACATGGTTCTGTACAACAGAAGACACATTGGCCTAATAACGCCTTAAAAAATAAAAAAGGCTCTAACTGTTCTCACTGAAAGGCACAATTGTACAAGATCCACTCTTCATTTCAACAGTCAACAGACCCCTCCAAATAACGGCGTATCTTCCAGATTCAATCCTAGCTTCAACAGCATACAGCCATCTTCAGCTGTACAAACCTACATATCTATTTTGAATGACTTTTGTCCCCCTTTTGGTGATTTATAATATAATCCCAGGAGGGACAAGGCGAAACAAAGAAAATATGAGAAAAAATGTGAGGGCAATTCTACACCATCTTTCATTATCTCTTCCTAGCTTAATATTAATAACATGTCCTAGAGAGTGAGTTAAGTAGAGGACCTCTAATTTTTTTCTCTTTCTTCCTCCCCCTCTCAAACACGCAAACACACACACACACACACTCAGCTGTCTTTCTTAACCATTTATATTTAGTTCAGGGCTTGCCTTAGGCTGACTGGAAATGGGGTGTTTTTCTCTGACACCCTAATTTCCTCCTTTCAGTACCCTTGACACTTAAGATTCTTCCTCCTGAGTGCCCTTGGCTGCCCCAACTACGTTCTTTATTTGGCCTACGTAACCCCATTAACGCTTTTTCTTCCAGAGTTTTCGTCTCATTCTAATTTTCGATTAATGTCACAACAAAAAGAAATCTGAAAAACATATAACAAGCCAATGCCTCATAATTGATTAATGCTAACTTCATGGGAACAAGGGCATTCTAACTGGAGAATTCTGGTAAGACAAAACCCTAACCCAGAGAGTTAATGGAGTTTTGCTCACTGCAGTAAGCCTGAAGGGTGGGATATGTGTGTCCAGATACAATTTCACTTAGTTTAACACAAGACTTGATTAGTTTGGTTGAATTTCTTATATGTGGATGAATCCGAGGAAAGAATTTCTAGGCACTGGCTGATGGCCAACAAGTTCTCCTGGCACCATTTGGAAAAACAGAACTGTGATACTGGCAAGAAATCATGAGACAATTATTTCACACTATACTTTTTTTTTTATACTTCTCAAAGTTTTGGAAAAATGCTATGCTATTACTATTACTAAAAGAGACCATGGGTATTATTTGTCAAATTTCCTAGTTTTGTAGCCAATTTGAGCAAAAATACACTAGCCACATGCCAAACATTATGCTAAGCAATTTATCCATGATTTCATTTAATTTTTGATATAATTCTTTGAGATATGTACTATTGTGTCCACCCGTTTTGCAGATGGGAAAAGTGAGGCTTGCTTAAAGAGCTTAAGCAGCTTGCCCAAAGTCAGTCAGCTAGTAGGGCAGAATGAGGATGCAAAACTCCATGTGGCTCAAACCAGAACTCTTTGTCACTACACTGCAATACCTGACAAAGGCAAAGAAGGAGGAGCAGAAAGTTATGTCCAAATACCTATGGTTAGGGTTGCTCCCTCTAGACTCCAGTGCAGAACTCTTTTCATCTGTTTACCATCCTTTTGCCCTGGTGGCACAATGGTTAAGAGCCTGGCTGCTAACCAAAAGCTCAGCAGTTCAAATCCATCTGCTGTTCCTTGGGAACCCTATGAGGCAGTTCTACTCTGTCCTGTAGGGTCACCATGAGTTGGAATCAACTGCACTGCAATGTTTTTTTTTTTTTTTTTAATAGGTTCACCTTTAATTGGCTCATATTAAAGATGTTATTTGCATTATATGGAGGAAACCTTGGTGGCGTAGTGGCTAAGAGCTACGGCTGCTAACCAAAAGGTCAGCAGTTCAAATCCACCACGTGCTCCTTGGGAATCCTATGGGGCAATTCTACTTTGTCCTATAGGGTTGCTATGAGCTCGAGTCGACTCAATGGCAGCGGGTTTGGTTTTGGCTGGTGGCTTGGGATCAGATTGTCCATTGCCATTGAGTCGATTCTGACTCATGGTGTCTCCAGGTTTTAATAATCTAGTCAATTCCTCAAGTTAAAGGATCCTCTGGAAAACGGACCACAGAATTATTTAGAATTCCAACTTCTGTCTGAAGCTGAGTGGGCACGAATCATACTGTCTTGATGATTGTTCATATAAGCATCAGGGATTATTAGAAGATAATTCACATGGAAAAATATTCAAATATTGAATGAAAAAAGGCCAAAAATTAGGTAATTTTAAAATACCATATAAATTCAATATTCTTCTAATAGCAAAATTCTTTATTTCTCTAATGACTTAGATTAATTTTAAACATGTTTAAAAAAGATTAGCTTACCTCACTCAAGTGACAGAGACGTTATTTTGAAAGCTCACCATGGCTAAATACTTTTTTATTTCTTCCGTGACTGTCATATTATTAAAAACCAGGCTACACCACCTGTGACTTAAAATTCTTACCTTCTTTTCAGATGGAATTTTTCTTCCTTATCTTAATTTCAATATCTAAAAACAAATAGAATTTATAGATTTTAAAAGATGTATGTTTTGTAAAATACCTTCAACACAAGTTAGTAATTACCTCTGTTTTTCAAAGTATGATAAGAGTGACATTCAGCATCAACATTATACAAACAAGAGCTCCCTGCAATTATAAATCTATTTCCTTCATTACTGCTGATACCTCAAAACTGGAGAAACACCATAGAAGACAGAAAACACAACAATCCATTTTCTTCAACATTTCCTGCTGAATAATTACTTCCTGTGTTTATCTGATGTCTGCTTCCTTTGGCCCATTTCTATGTTTTGCACTTAAAAGTGGCCAATGGAAACACCATGAATGGCAAAAAAATTTACAGCAGTTCTTGGGAAATTCTTCAGTCAGCGTTCTTTAAAAAATGGAATTAAAGTTAGAAAGACAGTAGTACCCTTTTACCTTTGGTTTATGATGACTTAGGAGTTAAAATTGGAGCCATTATTCCCTGTCCTTGAGTATACAGAATGTGACCCAGCTCGAGGTGGACTCTCAAGGAGTCACAAGGACACATCAACTGGGCCCTGAGGTATAAAGACAAAGAGCTAGGACAATCTTGGCAAACATCTTTTAGGGAACTTTCACCTAAATAATACTCAGAGCACAAAAGACCCACAGATTTTCCACTCTTCTCTTTCTATTAGCATTTAGTGAATAGCAGGATTTGTTGAACCAATGAAGACCTTCCTGGGGTTGTAATTATTGAAACCTGTACCAACGATTATTAAGAAAGACAATTCAAAACGTAGCATCACAGTGATTTAGCGATTTTTAGCCAGTCTGTGAAAAAGTGAAACTTTTAATGATTTGACTCATTTGTAAATGTTAATACATCCTGGTGATTGTGTAACATTCCCCTGACTCTGGCAAACGAAGCTTCGGCAGCATGCCTGTCTGTTTTCCCACTTCTGCCTCTTGGAACATACACCAAAAAACATCTCTCTTCTTGCTTTACTATAACTTTGTGGTGATTTTACCCTAGGACAATGATATTTCATTTCTACCTAAGTATTTAAGTAAGGAGCCCTGGTGGCACAGCGCACTTACTTTATTTTTTCCTTTTGTCTTTGCACATACAAGCACTTCTGCTTATCTCGTTGTTTTCCCTGTTCACAGCAGTATATGCTTATGTCCTTGTCCATTTATCCAGTAAAAGTCTTTGTTTTCCTCCCTTTTCTGTTCTCCCTTTAATTGCTTCAGAATGATTCATATAAGCAGATCAATCGACTCTAAAGTGGGGCTTTGTCCTCTTTCAAAGTGTTCATTTTTCAGAGTTGTGCTTCTCCATTTAACCTGCTGAGTTTATTTCGACTCGTAGCAACCGTATAGGACAGAGCAGAACTGCACAGTAGGGTTTCCAAGGAGCAGCTGGTGAATTTGAACTGTCAACCTTTTAGTTAGCAGCTGAGCTCTTAACCATTGCACGACCAGGGCTCCAGGTTCCTTTTCTTCAGCCAGGGATTTCTGGGAAGTACCTGATTACCTGATTAGGCTAAAATAAAACTGCAGGCTTCCCAGATGTTCTGGGGTTTACCAGTTGCCTTCTAGTCAATTCTGACTCATGGTGATGCCATGAGTGTCAGAATAAACTGTGCCCCACAGGGTCTTCAGTGGCTGCTTTTCCAGAAGTAGGTCACCAGGGCTTTCTTCCAAAAGGCCTCTGGGTAGATTCCACCCATTAACTTTTTGGGTAGTAGGCCAGTACATTAACCCTTTACACCACCAGGGATTTCTGTTCCAGGGATAACATTTCTCGAAGTGTATGCATTATAATGGATGTCATTAAAAAGTACTCACTGAAAGAATTTAGGAAAGTTCACAAAGTTACATCTGTTTCTTTACCGCAGAACTTCTCAGACTGTGTAATACAGCAATCCACAAACAAATTTCTAAGTGTATGACAGAAGAGAAGTAATATGAAGCAGTCTTACACATTCTAGGCACAAAATCCCTGCCACGCACATCTCTACACCATTGTTCTGTCAAAGCTATACTGAGAAGTCTTCACAGAGTAATGACTCCTCAAGGACAAGATGGGGCAGTTTGAAAAACCTCAGGTACCCAGGCAGAAAAGGAAGAAACAGGGGGAAGCCGAAGGGAGGGAGTCTGAGCTTCTTCCCATTTGGCCTGGAATTTCCTCAGGAGTAGCAAGATAGGTGGTCCATTAGTTGTGAAGACATGCTTCTGGAAGCCAGAGTGAGAGAAAGTGTAGTTTGCCAAACAGCATGATAGGCAGAAATTGGCCAAAGGAAGAAGCCATTTAGTAAGGGCACTGTCAATTGGGCAATGTGGTAGACTAAGCTATTGATCATTTAAATTTGTGTCCTTAAAAACAGACAAACAAAACCTTTCTAGTGGTTTTATAATATTTTATAACGTAAGTTAGAATTTACAAGCTAAATAGTGGTCAACAAAATTGAGGGCCACTATTTGCAGAGAATATTATTCTTCATCCATAATATTAAAGGCAAAACAAATCATGGCTAGTATAAGATCTGCTCTGTGGTCAACAGGAGTAACTATTTCTAGGTGTATATGAATCTGCACCTCAGTATGTCATTTTTCAACATTGTCCTAAAAATGTGATTAGGGATGGGACAATAATTCAGTAATTAAGTAGACGTTCTGGAGAATCTGAAATTCTTCTTACTAGAAGAGATATACTAACTTTATCACTAATAAATGTGTGCCCTCTGAAGTCCAAATTGCAGATGTCAATTTTCTTTTCTTCTATATAAATAGGAGTTAGTATCACTTTCAAAGCTTAATTTTATTAGCATATTTTTGGAGTACATTCTGCATAATTTAGCAAAGATCTTTTTCTTTGTGGGGGAATTATCTTCCTTGTAGTCATTGAATTAATATAAATTTAATTAAGATATTCATTTTCTTATAATCATTTTCTTAAAATAGTCTTTTTTAATTATTATTTTTAAACTTTTTTATTTTATTGTTGAGAATATACATAGCAAAACACACATGAATTGAACAACTTCTATGGGTGCAATTTAGCGACATTCTTTGAGTTGTGCAACCATTCTCATCCTCCATTTCTGACATATTCCTCCTCCATTAACATAAACTCACTGCTCCCTAAGTTTCCTATCTAATCATTTGAGTTGCTGTTGTCATTTTGATCCCATATAAATAGGTCTTGAAAAAGCACAATGCTCAAGGCAGGCATTCTTTCCAATTAAGCTAAACTATTGTTTGGTTTTAAGAAGACTTCAGATGATCTTTTTGGTTTAAGGTTTAAAGATTATCTCAGGGCAATAGTTCCAGGGCTCATTTTTACTATTCTTTATTAGAAGTACATTTCTTAATTTAAACATTTGAAATCAAAATGAAACAATAAAAAAAGAACCATAATATGTTTTTATGAAAGAAAAAAATGTGGAGGAGTGATGTTTCTACATTATTGGGTAAATATAGCAAATTTCTAGATTGTTACTGCATAGCAATGCATAGCTTAAATAAGGGTAATTTTCTGTTTTAAAAAACAAGCATGAAAAGCAACTTTAGTCATTTTATTTCAATCATTTAATAATAATAATTGCCTAATTAATTATGTTCAGTTTCCATTGATATTACAAGTAAGTGTCTTATATGGCTTAATTAAATCTTTAAAATTACTTTATATGGTTACCAAAAAAAGCATTGCTGTCAAGTTGGTTCCAACTCATAGTGACCTTATAGGTCAGAGTAGAACTGCCCCATAGGGTTTCCAAGGAGCCGCTGGTGGATTTGAACTGCCAGTCTTTTGGTTAACAGCCATAGCTCTTATCCATTTAGCAGCCAGGGTCATTTTATCTTCATTAAACAAAAGAGGAAATTTATCAGATGGACTAAATTTACACTACTGGTAAAAAATGGAGCTGTAATTAGGACTTAGGTGGTCTAACTCCCCCATGTATACCCAAAAATGCTGAGATCTACACATACCATAAATACACTGCACTGTCCTGGCCTGACCTCAAGGGCAGTAGTCTCAGTTAAAGTAAGAAAAGCATCAGGTCTGTAGAAATCATAAATCTATAACTCACTCATGAAGCTACCTTATCTTGGGGAGCATATTTGACCAAAATGCATAAATTAGTCTACATGATATATTACAGATCTTTTCTGTGCTGGATCTCTTAATGAAATATAGTATTAAATGTGAACTATAGAGTCAAGCCATCTTCTGGCTCCCTTCCTCCCTCCCTTCCTCTCTCCTTCCTTCCCTTTCTTCCCTCCTTCCTTCTGCTTCCTCACTTATTGTTTTATTTTTTCAACACATATGCATTGAACACCAAGAATGAGCAAGATACTTTTATTGAAAGTATAATATATATTTAATTTCAAAAAGGTAATATCTATTACTGGGGGACATACCATTGAAAATACTTGAGAAAGCATTTAAATGTTATGATAACTTCTGTAGAGCATATAGGAGGCACCCTAAAAAGGAAGTACTTACTCAGTTCTATGAAGGGAACAGAGGAGTGAGATCATAAAAGAAATTGTTAGGAAGAAGCATTTAAGCTACAGCTTGTCACACGAACGGGTATTCTTCTATAGAAAAGTGTGTGCAGGAAATTCTTGGCACAGGAAACTGCATGGCAGAGATATAAAACTGTAAGTCACAACCTCAGAAAGGCAACTAACTTATAAGACAAGACAGAAAGGGACAGGGAACAAAAGAGAACAGACCAGAGGAGTACAGAAGTCAGGTTATAAATTGTCTTAATGGCAGGAAAAAGTTGAGACTTTGCTCTTTTGGCAAGGCAAAGTCATTGATAGATTCTAAGCAAGACAATACGATGATCACATTTCCTTTTTAAACTCCAAACTATGGTGACAGTTGGGAGATTGTTTTGGAGTGAGTCAAGACTGGAGGGAGGGAGAATAGATAACTGCTTATTGCTGTTGATCAGATCAGAGGAGCTACGAGGCTTAGCAATGAGGACAGGGAGACTATGGATTTATTTACAGATTGGATGTTGACAGTACTGGAGTGAGAGCAGTCAGTCATTGTCCCATAACAATTATTATGCTCTTGTACTAGTGTTTCCCATTCAGTGAAATAAGTGATACTGGAAGTTGGCTAAGTTTGTGAAGGAAAGAGAACTTTGTGTGTTCATGTAGGACATTGTTATTGAACACCTAATATGTGTGCACTCTGAGTTTTATCATGGATATAAAAAATTGGACAAGATTCAGGCCCTCAAGGATTTATATCCTGGTAACTATGCCCAACAGGATTTTGGGTATATTTTTGTAGACCTCAGCACAGAGATTTTAGCTGGATAAGTATATTTGTGAGTCGTCAGCATATAAATGGCACCAGATATCATGTGAGTAGACAAAGACACTCATGAGAAACATGAAAAGTGAGAAGGGGATAGGGACAAGGACAGAATCATTTGAAACCTCAACATTCAGTGGATGTATAGGAAAACAGGAAGGAAGAGTCAGAGATCGGCAGATCACAGGAGAGTACAATCGGGAGCAACACAAGGGAAATGGTTCAGGCTGATCAGCCCACAAACCGTAGAGTTGGAATGCAAGGTGAAAATGAACCAGGTCCTTTGAGCACCCAGTTAGGATGTCAGTCTATCATCTTAGTCAGAGCAGCTTCTGTGAAAGCATGGAGTGATGTTTTATCATACAGGAATGAAGAATAAGTGAAAAGCAAGAAAACAGAGTGAATTTAGACTATTCTATCAGACAATTTGCTGACTCTTAAGACTTTGCATTAAATATTCTGGAACAGATGTGGTTACTTTTTTCTACTGGGAATAAAAACAAGCTTCACATAAAGATCTAGCACGTAAGCTGTGACACTCTAGATCTGAGTATGAAAAAGTCTTTCTTTTGTCAATATTGTATAGCCTAACCCTAAAGTTATTGTAAGTTTTTTTTTTTCAAAAAGGATTCTCAGAGGAGAAAATAAACATAATAAAGAGGATACAAAAGCTACAAAAAGATGCATTTTTTTATTTTAACAAACCTAAGCTTGATATAAATATGAAGCACTACGGATAGGGTTTCTGATGATTCAATATATAATGGTGAATCAATTTATATTATTATATAAATATTCTTTCTTTTACTGCTATAAGCTCTCTCATTTGATCAATAGAAGCTCACTATATAATATAATGGATATTTATGGTCACATAGAATAGTTGTCAAGACATTAGAATCTCCTTGCAATTCTAGTTTAAATAGACATTTGTGGGATTGTAGTGTATGCCAGCAAAACACATTTACAAATGACCTGGATCCCTGCCAGTCTTGTGGTTAAGTGGACTATTAATGAGGGTGCCTTTCCAGACAATTGCTCTTTCTTGTGAGAAATGAAAAGAATAGCATTCCTATTTTATTCATTCAGCAATGTCAGTGTAATTCCTCCATCAATACTGGTTTTGTAAATCTATTAGAAGGAAATGAAAGAAGAATGCCTTAACAGAATTGTCCAGTGCAGTGGTCATCACATAACAACGTATTCAGGGGACACTATAGCAGAGTGTGACACGTACTCAAGAAGGAGAGCAAAGTTACAACCAGGTTTGAGAACAGGAACTAGTCTCCCTTCTTTCTTTCCTTCAAATTCAGCCCAAATCCTGATTGGAAACAAACAAATAAATAAATAAACAGAGAAGTAGGGAGGAGCTGGATTCAGAACCCAAAGAGGAAAGTATCCAAACAGGGCAGTAATGATGTGACAGGTAGTTACAGCCCAGGAGAAGAAGGTAGCTGAGTAGGGTGGCAATGGCTCAATGGAGGAGAGGGTTCACACCAGGCAGATGGTATAGACGGTCAGCGATACATTGGGGTAGGACAATTGATTACCAGTAATGCAACTGAGCAAATATATTGAAGAATGGGAGACAAGTTTCTAACTTCACAAGAAAAGCTATAAATACAAAAGGGGGAAATAGGAATGAACCCTGTTTGTTAAATTGGAATTACAGATATCAGTGTGAACTTGTGGATTTCAGCATATGAAGACAGATATAAAAGCAGTTAAATATATATATGCAGATGGTGAGTGTGGGTATACATTTCCAACTCTCCCCTTTTTGAGGGTCTAGTAACAATTCCTCAATAACGACCAAGGTTTGTTTCTGCATATTAATCTCTATTAAAAGAAACAAGGGTTCCTTAGAGAACTGAGTGATGATTCCAGGGCTGGAGTGATGAAAGTTTAAGATAAGCCTAGAATAACTCTTTGTGCCTGAAAATAACAAAGTTTTCCAAGAATGATGTGAATATGTTAAAAGAACACAAGAAGTCAACTTGAAAAGGCTTTTACTGGCCAATTCTGGGAAGGTTTGAATAACAAAATAACGATAACAACAGATTTACAGCCCATTCAATAAAATAGTAATCCATAAAGAAGACATTACCAAGGTGGCAGAAGAAGAAACTCCAAGCTTCCATTCCCCGAAGAAACTCCCTGCTTCCATCCCCCAAAGAAACATGAAAATACAACCAGAAAATTTCAGAATCAACTTTGTCAGATCTGAATCAATAAAGAGGCAACATCAAGAAAATGACAGAAATCTTTGTGGCTATTACTGGACTATGCCCCTTCCTCATTCCAGATTGACAACCGGCTTGGAGTGGCAGCCCACATTACTAGTTTGGGTCCCTGGTCCTGAGTTCAGAATGGAACAGACCACACCTTACGCTCAAATTACTGTGCTTGTCTGTTTGAACATGCTGAGTGGGTGGGTATCTAAAGGGCTGAAGAAAAGTGAGTGTCTCTGTTACGCCTATCATGGAGGCATCACAAGGCAGAGGACCAGAGGATAACTACAAGGCACGTAGCTGCAAAGGGTGAGAGAAGGCAACTGAGATACAGAATAGAAACCTTAGTGGTAAATTCAAGTATATAAGTCCAAATATTGAACAAAGCAGGAAGGATCAAAAGAAGACGGAAAAAATACACAGAGTCACTGTACCAAAAAGAACTGGTTGACAGTCAACCATTTCATGAGATAACATATTATCAAGAACGGATGTACTGAAGGAAGAAGTCCAAGGTGCACTGAAGGCATTGGCAAAAAACAAGACAACAGGAATTGATGGAATTCTGATTGAGATATTTCAACTAACAGATTCAGCTCAGTTGTATATGCCAAGAAATTTGGAGGACAGCTACTTGGTTAACCAACTGGAATAGATCCATATTTGTGCCCATTCCAAAGAAAGGTGATCCAACAGAATGCAAAAATTATTAAACAGTATCATTAATATCAGACACAAGTAAAATTTTGCTGACCATTCAAAAATGGTTACAACAATACCTTGACAGGGAACTGCCAGAAATTCAAGCCAGATTCAAGAGATGACATGGTATGAGGGCATCACTGCTGGTTCCAGATAATCCTTGGCTGAAAGCAGAGAATACCAGAACGATGTTTACCTGTGTTTTATTGAATACACAAAGACATTCAACAGTGTGGATCATAACAAATTATGAATGACATTGCAAAGAATGGAGATTCCAAAACAATTATGCTTATGAGGAATCTGTACATAGACCAAGAGACAGTTGTACAAACAGAACAAGGGGGTACTGCATGGTTTAAAGTCAGGAAAGTTGTGTGTCAGAGTTGTATCCTTTCACCATACTTATTCCAACTGTATGCTGATCAAATAATCCAAGAAGCAGGATTATATGAAGAGGAATATAGAAATTGGAGGAAGACTCATTAACAACCTGCAATATGCAGATTATACAACCCTGATTGCTGAAAGTAAGAGAACTTGAAGCAGTTACTGATGAATAGCAAAGACTATAGCCTTCAGTATGGATTATACCTCAACATAAAGAATACAAAAACCCTCACAAATGGGCTAATAAACAACATCGTGGTAACCAGAGAAAAGATTGAAGTTGCCAAGGATTTAATTTTACTTGTTTCCAAATCAACACCCATTGAACATGAAAGTAGCAGTCAAGAAATCAAACGATGTATTGCATCGGATGAATCTGCTGCAAAAGATCTCTTCAAAGTGTTAAAAAGCAAAGATGTCACCTTAAGGACTAAGGTGTGCCTGACCTAAGCCATGGTATTTTTCAATCATCTGATATATATGTAAAAGCTGGACAATGATTAAGGAAGACTGAAGAAGACTTGATGCCTTTGCATTACGGTGTTGAAGAAGAATATTGAATATACCATGGACTGCCAGAAGAAAGAACAAATTGTCTTGGAAGAAATACAGCCAGAATATTCCAAAGAAGCAAGAATAGCAAGACTTCATCTCACATACTTTGGACATGTTATCAAAAGGGACCAGTCCCTGGAGAAGGATAGCCTGGTTGGTAAAGTAGAGGGTCAGCAATAAAGAGGAAGATCCTCAAAAGATGGAGTGACACAGTGGTTGCAACAATGGTTCAAGCACAACAGTGATTGTGAGGATGGTTCAGGACCAGGCATTGTTCCTTTTTATCATACATAGTGTCACTATGAGTCTGAATCAACTTGATGGAACCTAGCAACAAGAAGATCAAGTAGCCTGAAAGAGAGTTTCTTTGAGAAGTTGGAGCATTCAGAAGCTCATGTATATACAAGGAGAGTTTAACAGCCACACACATGCCCAGTGCAAGATGCATGTCCAGAAAAAGACCTTAGAAAACCCTATCCTTTCATCGAATCTAATCTCTAGGCTTAGCATAAGCCTGGATAAGTACTGAAAGATTGCCCTGGCACAGAGCCAACCTTCGACAGTTGCAAGAAGTTTTTGTTTTTCTTTCTATTTTTTTTGTCATTGTTTGCTCTTTATTTTCTTTTTCTTTTTCACTCCTGCCATTCAAGGTAATCTCTGTCAGATCAATGGCTGAACAAAATCTGTAGTCACAGAGACTTCAGAGAACACACATATTAAACAATCTAGTGTTTGCAAAAATAGGTTGAAAAAGTCACGAAATTAACAAACTACTGCAGCCTTTGACAATAAGAAAAGAAGAGAGGAGGAAAGACGGAAGAAAAGAAAAAAGGAAGGAGGGAACTGGAAAATCCTGGAGAGGGGAGCGAATCTGATCTTTAGAGTTTCCACATCAGAATACTCAAATACTCCATTTTCAACAAAAAATCACAAGACATACAGAGAAACAGACAAGGATGACCCATTTAAAGGAACAAAATAAAGTGGCAAGAACTATTCCTGATAATGTCAAAACATTGGATTTACTAGATAAAAACTTTAAATTAACTATCTTAAATATACTCACAGAACAAAAGGAAATCAAGAAAACATTGTTTTAATGAAATGAGGATATTAATAAGGTGACAGAAATTATGAAAATAATCCAAACAGAAATTCTGGAGCTGAAAAGTAAAATAACTGAAACTAAAAATTCACTAGGAGCTCACCAGCTTATTTGAGAAAGCAGAGAGAAGAATCAGTGAACTTGAAATAGAACAACTGAATTGATGCAATCCGAGGAACAGAGAGAACATAGAATAAAGAAAAATTAATGAAGTCTAAGAAACGGGGGCACAATCAAGCAAACATACACATCATGGGAGTCCCAGAAGGAGAAGAGAGAAAAGCACAGAAAGATTTGAAGAAATAATGGCTAAAAACACTCAAATTAGATGAAAGACATGAGGCTACATGTAAAGAAGCTCAATAAACTCCAAACAGGATAAACCAAAAGAGATCTACACCAAGACACATTATAATCAAATTGTTGAGAATTTTGAAAACAGAAAGAAAGAACTAAATTGTCATATAAAAAAGAACACAAAGAGACTTGGTGCCAATTTCTCCTCTGAACCATGAAGGCCAGAAGGCAGTGGGATGTCATATTTAAAGTACTGAAAACAAAACGAAGCAAAAAAAAAAAAAAAAAAAAAAACTTTCCAACCAAAAATTCCGTAACCAGCAAAATTGTCCTTCAAAAGTGAGAGCAAAATTAAGACATCCCCAGATAAACAAACACTGAGAGAGTTTGTTACCGTGAGACATGCCCTACAAGAAATGCTAAAGGGAATCCTTCAGGTTGAAATGAAAGGACACTAGATAGATAGTAACTTAAAATTGTATGAAGAAACAAAGATGCCCAGTAAAGGTAATTCCATGGGGAAATATAAAGCCTGTTTTACTTTGTTTTTGATTTGTAACTCTACTTGTTATGTCCCACATAATATTAAAGAAAAGGGCATAAAAAATAAATATAAATTTATATTATTGAATGCACAGTGTATAAAGATGTAATTTGTGACAATAATGACATAAAAAGAGGAACAGAGCTGTATAGTGACAGAATTTTTGTTTGCTATAAAAGTTAAATGAAAAACTCATAGCACCCCTATAGTTGCAATCGACTCAATGGCAACAAGTTTGTTTTTTAGGTTTTATTAAAGTTAAATTGGTATAAATTCAAACTAGATTGTTATAAATTTAGAATGTTAAGTGTAATCCCCATGGTAATCACAATGAAAATACCTTAAAATTTAAAAAAAATGGAAATGAGAGGAGAATCAAAATGGTTCACTACAAAAAACCAACTAAACACAAAAGACATTATGGGAAGAAATAAGGTATGAAAAGGTATAACACACGTAGAAAATAGTATCAAAATGGCAGAAGAAAACTCTTCCTTATCAGTGGTGACTATACATGCAAGGAAATACTATTCAGCCAAAAAGAGAAATGAACTTTTGATACGTGCTACAACATGGACCAATCTTGAAAAGATTGTAGTAAGTGAAATAAGTCAGACACAAAAGGACAATTATTGTATGATGTGACTTATATGAAGTATCTGGAATAGGCAAATGCATAGAGACAAAAGTAGATCAGTGGTTACCAGGGGCTGTAGGGAGGGAGGAATGAGGAGTTATAGCTTAAGGAATAATGGGTTTATTTTTGGGTGATGAAAAATTTCAAAGGCAGAGGTGGCGGTGGTTACACATCATGGTGAGGGTAATTAATATCTCTGAATTTTACACTTAAAATTGGTTAGATTGGTCAGTGTTATGTCATATATATTTTACCAAAATAAAATACATATAAAAAAACAGTAATCCATGACTTCATACTGGTATGAAATAGATGAATAAATAACTGGGGAACACAGAAACCTTGTTAGGGTAGATTGTCAACTAATAAAGTATTAAATAGCGAAAATGGAATATCACCAATGGGCAACCATCATAGTAATGACTGATTCTGGCAGAAAGCCTCCTTGGGTGCTGAAATTAGAGCATGAAGATTTGACGTGGAAGGAGGTGCTCACGTAGTACTAAAGTATGTCTTCACAAAGTGATTGCTGAAGGAAAAGTGAAACATGTGGTGGGAACACTGAGGGGAAGGGACACCTCATCATATGCAATGGGACAAAGCTAAATTGCAAGCTACCTGATAAGTTGCAATGAGAAGATACTATATCACTTCTGTGACAGTCCCGTCAACATATATAGCCTGAATCTACTCATGAGGAAACATCAGAAAAAATGATATCAGGGGAAATTTTGCAAGGTATCTGGTTTGCAATATTCAAATGGGGAAGGATATAAATGTTAAGTAACGATCAAAAGAAACTGGGAAGACATAATCTGTGGGTGTGAAAAATGATCCTGAACTGAAATTTTTCTTGCAATTAAGAATGTGATTGGGAAATTAGGTGAAACTTAAGAGAGGTTTAGACTGGACGGCAGTAAAATATTGTGCTTATTTGCTGATTTTGATGGCTATGTTGTGACTATGTAGGAAAGTGTTCTTATTGTGAAAGATGAGAGCTCAAATATTTGTGAGTAGTGTGGAATCATAACTACAACTCCTTCTTGGGAGATTCAGGAGAAGTTATTTGTGCTATCATTGCAACTTTTCTTCAACTTTGAAATTATTTCAAAACATTAAGAAAAAATTAATTCTGTGTGTACATGTGTGTAGGCAGTGTGGTGGGGAGTGGGTAAAGGTGTAATGAAGCAGATAAAAGCATGATGATTTATAAAGTGTTCTTTGTTGAAGCCATGGGATATGTACATGCAGATTCACTATATATTCTATTTGTGTGTATAATTTTTGTGACGATGGGCAATTTGTTTGACTTTTGTAAGCCACAGTACAATGGGGCAAATGCTAATTACGCATATCCAAAGAGTCCAAAGAATTAGGTTCTGTAGTATGCATAGAATAGCTTTCGATTAAGGGGCTTACTATACTGATGGCTTCTTGCTATATTAGACAAGATGAACCCACTAACCCACCGCCGTTGAGTCGATTCCAACTCGTAGTGACCCTATAGGACAGAGTAGAGTTTCCAAGGAGAGCCTGGTGGATTCGAACTGGTAACCTCTTGGTTAGCAGCCATTGCACTTAACCACTTTGCCACCAGGCCACATAAAAGCAATCCATTGGACCATAAATTTCATTCTGCCTGGATACATATAGTGTGTTAGGTTTTTTTTTTTTTTTTTTTTACATTTAGACCTCTAATGGAAACATAATATTAAAAATAATGTGTGAATACTGTGTAAAACTATAAAAAAATAATAAATAGAACATGATATTTGTCCACAGTGTTTCTCCAGTCATGATCTGTATCCACTCTAGCAAAATCATGTAAGTTATTACTTTGCCAAACTCTATAATTAATTATGATATTCTGTTAAGATTTGTTGCTTTCTGATTGCTATGTGTTTTGTACCCTTTCCTTCCCACTTACTTATCTGAGGCTTAAATCATATTCCCTCCGCATCCTTAAAGAGACCAGATACTGCCAATTGATGCCTGAATGGCTGAGAAGGTGCAATGGATTACTCCAAAGAGACAGTATCTATATTTTGGCATTTTCCATTACCTCAAATAACTACAGTTTATGAGGGTCACAGCATTGAAAAGACTTTGAGTGAGATATGGCTAGGCTGGCTAACCTCAAATTATAAGACATAAATGACTTTATTCTGTTTGCATTCGTTCAATAAACACATATTCCAGGTATTCTTCTAGTTGCATTTAAAGACTCTTGGGGCCAAAGAATTTGATAATCATATAAAGGAAAGAAAAGGGTATTTATTTGTCTTGTGATCAGACAACAGAGATATTTGATATTTTCATAAAACAAAAATTATATACCAACATATGCAAATATTTATTTTTACCACACTAAACAAAATCAACCCATACCCATCTAGTTGATTTCAACTTCTAGCGGCCCTATAGGACAGAATAGAACCGCCTCATAGTTTCCAAGGAGCACCCGGTGGATTCAAACTGCCAACATTTTGGTTAGCAGGGGTAGCACATAACCACTACACCACCAGGGTTTCCATTGACTCAGTGGCAATGGATTAAGCAGAATCAAACGTTAAAAAGTCAACCTTTACAAGCTTCTTTAGTAAGGAGAAGAAAAACAACTCCCGAGTCACTTCATCTCTCAAATCACAGCAATTGCCAAAATTATAGTTTGTGGTTACCTACAGATTCTTTGGGACTCACTGTATGAACATTATGGTACCATTGATGATAACATCTTACATGTATTTTGCAATCAGTGATGAGCTGGATTTTTATGGAATCATATCAAGCATAATATAAAAGCACATCTTTCAGCTATTGGACAGAAATTAATTATATTGGATTAATTAACTCACCAAAATGGATAAACTCTAGAAGGAAATAAACTCTATTTGCCTTCAGAGGTCATAAAAAAGGTTGGCTTCGATGACTAACAATAAATTCTAAATAAAACTGAGTAAATTTAATGACGAAATTTCTCTAGTAATTATAAAAATATCATAGATAAACCGATATACAACAGGGATATTTCAATAAGAAAAATATTGTCAAATATTGCCATAAAAACCCATGCTTTGTAATTTAATTATCTCAATATAATATTGACTTAATACTTCGATGACATTTTGTAATTTTTTCAACAATGCCGAGAAGCCAGATACTTTAGTCTATAGCATTGTAATGAGCGTTTCAGAAGAAAACAACTAACAATGCATGGACAGAAATTAAATGAGGACATAAAAATTCAATGAGACTGTTATTTGATGAAAAGACTGGCAAACCAGTCAAGAGGGCAGCCGTCAATTATGTGGGTGTAGATGAAACAGCTATTTATTATGAGATCAGACTAGTGGAGGTGTATAGTCCTTTTGTCCTTGTAATGTTCTCAATATTGACCACAAATAACACAGAGCAGAGAGAGGCTGCTTCGAGGCTTATGTATTCAGTTCGCCATCATCATCTTTCTAAGGCTAAAATACTATTGAGGACATTATATTCTGGACTACTAATTTCTTCCTCAAGCACAGTGATAGGAAAAGTAAATTGAATATCTTGGGGGATATTCTTTGGAGATATCTTCGGAGATACTCAGTTTGGATATTTTTGTCCTGAACGCCTAATACCTCCTCTATTGTAATGTGTGGAGACCTGAAAAAACCTGGATAACTGTTTAGATACTTCTGTCTATATCATTAAAGGTATGTTCTAATGGCTTGAGTTCTATGGTCTTATCTGCAAAGAAATGGATGCTTGAATGTTGTTTGCAGTCTAAAAATTCTGTCTGAGTAAAAAAAAAAAACTATTTGTATATTTATGTATATTAACATGGGGAGACAGCTAGAGTATATTAAGTGAATGTAGCACACGTACTGAGTACTTACCAAATATCCAGCTGATTACCTCCATTTTTCAGCTTCCTTTGCATTAAGTTTTCAGTTACATGACTAGTTCTATCCAATGGACCCTAAGTGGAAGTGACCTCTGAGCAGAGGTAGTTAAGAGCCACTACCTCTCTTACAGACTGCTTTTATGCCCCCCTGCAGTAACTTTGGAGGCCATGTGTTCTAGATGGCATTACTAAAATGATCTGCACCAAACTGTGACTTCTGTGAGAAATAATCATATTGTATTAAATCATTGAGATTTCAAGGCAATGGCCTTATACGATTTAGTACTAATTATCCTGGTTACTAGAATGAATGAATCAAATTGTGCAAGAGTATATGCATACAACTCGACTTTTGCATATGTTTTTTACATACATATATAAATACAAAAATTAGTATATGTCTAGAAATGACATTAACATGTAGATTTGAAACTGTCAATAGCATTAAACATTAGTTTGTGGAAAGCTGGGGATTAGAAATGGAAATCAGTGCAGGGCAGATGAAGATGAAGAGTAGAGGCTTCTGTCTTTAGCTTCAAACAAATCAATAAATTTTATTTTTGTTTTACAATGAATACACATTACTTGCATATTTTTAATCTACTTTTTTAACAGAGTTCCTCATCACGATTACAGTAATAGTAAAAATATGTATATGACTAAATTTTTTGCTTCAGGTTCTAGGAATTAGGAGCTTCCTGTATAAAAAGTCCAAGCAGAATTAAATAATTTGATTAATGAAAACAAACGTGCTGTCTATAAATCACATCCAATAAATCCAATATCCATTGCTGTTGAGTCAATTCCGACAAATAGCAGTACTATTGGACAGAGTAAAACTGCCCCATAAAAAAAAAAAGGGTTTCGAAAACTGTAAAAACAGACTGCCTCATCTTTCTCCCACAGAGCGGCTGGTAGGTACAAACCACCAACCTTTTGGCTGAGTGCTTAACCACTGCTCTGCCAGGGCTCCTAATAAATCCAGTAAAAAATAAGAATATCAGGACCTTTGAAAAAATATTTGGACCATTCCTAAACAAACAAAATACTTAAATATCTAGAAATTCAAAGAGAAGGTGGATGCCTGAGCCACAATAGAGACAAAGAAATTTTTCAAAACACTACCCAGACTCTAAGTCTACTTGTGTAGTGAATGACTCTTTTGTCCAATGGCTCAGTGTTTAAATGATGAAGATGACAGTCTGTTTCAGACATGATATTCCTAAAGCTCAAGTTTTGAAAATTCCTAAAAATATGTGAAGCCAGGAAGAAAATGCACACATACATGCCTGGAAGTGGGTTTGCTTTATCTTCAACAAATTCCCAAACTTCAGATGGAATGGGCCCTGTTGCTGGCCTTAATGTTGTGAGTCACAGAGCTGGTATGGAGGGAAGCTAGGCATGATTCAAATCTTTTAAATGAATGTTAATATGTCACACTGGAGAAGATTTCTCTGTTTCTACACAGTAGGCCTGAGAAAGCATAGATGGGCCTTCACTTCTAATATGTCTCAAATATTTAAATATTTTGTTATTTACTGCAAAACCCAATATGCATTTTTGCCGTGCTTATGTTCTCTCTCTTATTTGCTAGTTCATATCACTTAACTATATATATATTGCAGAACCTAATTGATTTTAAAACAACTTTTTAATTTAAAATAAAATAAATTAAAGTAATATTCTACGATCATGGAAAACCCACGTTCACACACCATACCTGTGCATTCCTGGAACTTGAAGTTGAAACGGACTCCTGAACTGGGAAAGTCATTCTGAAGTTACTTTTTTGGAAAGGCTCAGAGATGTTTAAAGAGATAAGACGGTTGAGGTAGAAGTAGAATTGCTAATTTCTTTCAAAGGTATTTCTCAGTTTTGACTGCTTCTACCCCTCTTCTTGATGAGAAGTGGGTATCATCCAAACAACCTAGTTTTGAGCTGGAGGCAGTGGCTGGATGGGGCTTTGTGTTATCTCATTTGAGAGAGGATGCATATGTTCTATGTATTAGAAATGATTAAATTGATATTTGGTGAAAAGAAGAACAGACATTTGCAGTGACTAATGGTAGATCATTTGTTTGTTTTTTTTTAATGGTAGATCAGTAAACCCATTACTACTCTTGAGTAGAAAGCTAAACTGCATTTTGCTGACTCCCTTGCAAGTAGGTGTGGCCTTGTGTCTATGCTCATGCCATGGGAAGAAGTAATTACTCTTTTTTTTAAATTTTAGATTATTTTTATTATTATGAAATAGTTCATAAATGCAAAATATGCATGTGAGGTATAAGAATGATGATAAATGTACATTTATATACCATACAATATAAGAGACAGACTATTAATAATATCTTTAAAGTGTCCTATATTCCTCTCCTAATTTAGAGGGAAATGCTGTTTTCAATTAAGCATTTATGGTTCACTTGCTTCTCTAAATAGTTTTATGATGATGTATGTATTTTGAAACGAAATGTTGCATAGTTTTGCATGTATTAAGGTTTAAATAGATGTAATTACACTTTTTGTAGTATGTGTGTTTTTTTAATAATGTTTGTGAGATTCAGCCACACTGACAAAAGAAGCTGTGTATTCATTTTTACTGCTGAAGAATGTTTTATAACACAATTAATTTATTCTTCTATCACTGGGCTTGAGGGTTTTTTCCAGTTTCTTTTTATTTTTTACTATTAGAAATAATTATGCTAAGTTTTATACCAAGGAGTAGAATTGCTGAGTTTTACATTTCCCTGGTTGCTATTAAATTTCCCTGATTCTTACGCAGTTATAGGCCATTCATAATCCTCCTGCCCCATGGAAAATGACCGTTCAAGTTTCTTGCCTGTTTTTCTATAAACCAAAACCAAACTCATTGCTGTCGAGTTGATTCCAACTCATAGCAACCCTATAGGATAGAGTAGAATTGCCCCATACAGTTTCCAAGGAGCGCCTGGTGGATTTGAACTGCCGAACTTTTGGTTGCACTTAGCCACTATGCCACCAGGGTTTCTATTACTTTATTACTGTTATTATTATTTTTATTTTTCTTAGTGGATGTTCTTCATACATTCCGGATAATTATTGTTTGTTGGTTTTATATTTTACAAATACTGTATCCCAATTTGTAGCTTGCATTCATACTTCGTTTGTGATCTATTAATGAGCAAAATTGCTTAATTTTAATGTGGTCAAATTTTTTTTCACATCTTTTCTAAGTAATAAATATATATTCCAAGTTAATAAAGATAGCTTCTTATATTTTCTTCTACAATTTTTTGAAGTTCCCCCCCCCCATTTAAATTTTTAGATCTCTGGGGAATTGGTTTGCCTACAGTATGAAGTTTCTTGACTGCTGCTTCTATGGGTGCTGATTGTCAATCCAAGTAAAATGAAATCTTGACAACTTTAATATTTTATACTTTTACCATGACGTTGCTTATTGGTCCAGTTGGGAGGATTTTTTGTGTACTTTATGTTGAGGCGTAATCCAGTCGAGAAATCAATTGATGTATTGCATTGGGCAAATCTATTGCAAAAGACCTCTTTAAAGTGTTGAAAAGCAAAGATGTCATTTTGAGGACTAAGGTGAGCCTGACCTAAGTCATGATATTTTCAATCAACTCATATGGATGTGAAAGTTGGACAATGAATAAGGAACACCAAAGTAATGTTGATACATTTGAATTATGGTGTTGGTGAAGAATATTGAATATACCATGGACTGCCAGAAGAAAAAAAAGTCTGCCTTGAAAGAGGTACAGCCAGAGTGATTCTTGGATGTGAGGATGAGGCTCCCTCTCATGTACTTTGGACATGTTATCAGGAGAGGGACCAGTCCCTGGAGAAAGACATCATGCTTGGTAAGGTAGAGGGTTAGAAAAAAAAAAAGAAGGCCCTCAACAAGACAGATTGTCACAGTGGCTGCATTAATGGGCTTGAAACACAGCCATGATTGTGAGGATGGCACAGGATTAAGCAGTGCTTCTTTCTGTTGTATACAGGGCTTCTGTGAGATACAATTAACCCTAAGGCACCTAACAACAACAATAAAGGTAAGGAATCATATTTATTTTTGTCACTATGGGTAATCAATTATCCCAATACCACTTAATTTGCTGTCCATGTTTTTTTTTTTTTTCACTTAAGACCGATGCTATATTTTTCTATAAACAAATTTATGTTTTCATGAATGTCTTTTTGGATTCTTTGTTCTTTTCATTAGTTTCTTTGTCTATTTCTGATCATTCTGTACTGTCTTAATTTCTACAGTTTTATTATAAGTCTGGAAATCTGACAGAATTAGTCTTCTTCTCTCCTTTGAAAGGGCCATGGCTGTTCCTAGCTCTTTGTTCCCTCTTTGTGTTTTAGAATAAGCTTTGTCAAGTTCAAAAAAAAGGTAACAATAAACCTATTGGTAGTTTCTTTAGAATGTACATTAAATCTATAGATAAATGTTGGAAGAATTAGAATCTTTATGAAATTAAATCTTCCTATCTATGAAGATGGTATGTCTCTGCATTTATTTTGGTGTTTTAATGTTTTCCATAAGAATTTATTATTTTATTTTGCATATATTTTGTTCGATTTATTTCTCATAAAATTTGTGTGATAGTTATTACTTACTATTGAATATGTAGAATTTTTAATAAAGCACAAAACCAGAAAATCACATATGTTCCAAAATTGATGCAAAGAATGAAATGAAAAAGTAAAAAAGATGGAAAAGCAAAAAAAAAAAAAGCAGAAAAGTAGAAGGAAAGAAGAAAAAAAGATAATTAAAGGAGACAGAGGAAAGAAGGAAAAAAAGATAATTAAATGAGGAGTCATTTAAGCATCAAACCCATCCCACTGCCATCAAGTCGATTCCAACTTATAGTGACCCAATAGGGTTCCCAAGGCTGTAAATCTCCACAGAAGCAGACTGCCACATCTTTATCCTGTGGAGACGCTGGTGGCTTCTAACCACAGACCTTTGGGTTAGCAGTTGATTGCTTTAAACACTGAGCCACCAGGACTCCTTAAGCATCAAATGGGGGCATAATAATTTTTAGCATAATTGTCATAGTACTGTGGAAGGAATTAGAAAAACTCTATATGTTTTGATATCTACAAATCCTGCAACTCACCAGAAGACATCATTGAATCTCTTTTTCTTTTTTTTAAATATATTTTTTACTTCATAAATTATGCTGTACCAACGTGAGAAAATACATGATTCAAACTTCTGCATGGAACAATATATTCACTTTTCTTTTGTCTACCAAAAGTCAAAAAAGCCTATGTTTCATGAAGCCAGAAAATTTTCAAGTTATTTTTCACTTCACTTCAGGTTTGTTTTTATCCAGTGTTCTGTAGTCACAGTCACACTAGGTGGTAATCGTGAAACTATTATTCTGTACCTTGTTTCATCCAAGCATCTGAAAGACAAAAAAAAAGAAAGCTTATAAACTAATTACATTAACATTCTCTCAACATTTATCATAACATTAATAAAAATAATAATAAATTGTTGAAAAAATTAATATTAAAAATTAAAGAAAAGATTATATTATAAACCTTACCCAAGTCAATCATTTTAATTTGTACATATTAACTTACACATACACTCATTTTTAAATTATGGTAAATATATGTATAACAAAACATTTGCCATTTCAACATTCTTCACAGATATAGTTTAGTGACGTTAAATTTATCGTGTTGTTCAACAATCATCTTTATCCATTCCCAGGTAGTTTTTAATCTTTACATTCATCATATATTATGCTGTGTATTTTGTAATTCTTATCAGTCTATCACATACAGTGTAAAAATGTCTAGACATCTGTTATAATTTTTATTTAAAATCATCAAATCCTATTCTTCCAAACATTTTTATTATTTTAAATAGACTTTGATATGGAAAACCTGGTGGCATAGTGGTTAAAAGCTATGGCTGCTAACCAAAACGTTGGCAGTTCAAATCCACCATGTGCTCCTTGGAAACTCTAGGGGCAGTTCTACCCTGTCCTATAGGGTTGCTATGAATAGGAATTGACTGGATGGCAATTTTTTTTTTTTTAAGTCTGTCTCAAAATTCAGTGATAAAGGGAAATTATGAACTTCTTTTCAGGTTATGTCCAAATTTTAATTCTCGTTCCTGATCATGTGAGTGGTGTAAACATTTTAAAGTGAGAAAATTATGCTTCAGTTCAAAGCTTTTTTTTTTTCATTGTGGAAACGACTAAAAAAGACTCTGATTCAGGCTACTCCCTTAACTAAAAGAGGCAATCTTAGTCACCCATGAAGTTAGAGGTTTTACAATACTGCTAAAGGAAAGAAAGACAAAAACTGAACACGCTGCTATTTAGCCCATTCCAACTCATGGTGACCCCACGTGTTACAGAGTAGAGCTGCTCCACAGGGTTTTCTTGGCTGTAGACTTCACAGGAGCAGATAACCAGGCCCATCTTCCACAATGCTGCTGAATGGTTTCGAACTGCCAGCCTTTAGGTTAATAGCCAAGAGCAAACCGCTTGCACTGCCTTGGGGCCCTATCAAATATAATAAAGCAAAGTGACACAAGACTGTGAGCCCAATGCTGCTTCACCTTGTTGGCTTACCATCTCCTTATAGATTCTAAATGCTACAGACTTCTTGCTGTGGTTATCAGTCCCAGTTTCTTATAAAAAAGAAACAAAGTAACAGCTCTTGAAGGTGCTGGCATCTAATCGAATGCCATCACACTAGAAGTCTGCTTGAACATTTAAATTTTCAGTAAGTATTCCCGAGCTTCGGTTCTCTTCAGCCGTTAGGGTAAATGTTCCCCTAAAGGGTGGATGCTTCATTTTTGTGGTTGTAGGAAGAAATCAAATCCAGAAGCATAACATCTTCAAGGAGAATAAGTCCATATTTCCAACATGGAATCTGGTTTTACATTAACCACAATTCAGGTATCTCAGGATATTCATGAGACTGTAAAAAAAAAGAGAGTTACAGTTGAGTTGACTGCAACTCATAGCAACCCCATGTGTGTCAGAGTAGGACCGTGCTCCAGAGGGTTTTCAACGGCTGATACTTCAGAAGGAGATGGGAGGCCTTTCTTCAGAGGCACCTCTGACTGGACTCAAACTGCCGACGTTTTGGTTAGCAGCCAAGGGAGTTAACTGCACCACCTAAGACTCCCATGAGGGTGTAGGAGAGACTTAAAAAAAATCCAGCCTTGACATTCCCGGATCTATTTGACCATGTTTCCACCAAGCGCTCCCCACTTAAGGCATTTGCACCTTGCTGTGGACTGCGCAATAGGCAAAACGATGCGTTTTCACACTCCGCGTCCCAAATTATAATTGAGGCTCCCAAATGGAAATCTGAGAGCGCTCATTCGTTAAAGATGATTGCTTGTCACTTATTGTTTGTATCCCTTCAAGGTGATGAATCACTTCAGCTCTGGTCACAGTCTTGCCTCTGTCCACCCCTTTCCTGGTCTGGGGAGCAGATGAGCCAGAGAGGTGTAAAGGGAGCCGGACAGAAATGCTGAAAGCCAGAGGTTTCAAGGCAACTATTTTCACACAGTGCTTCATTTCGGTTCCAAGGTAGATAATTTCTTCTCAGCCCCAATAATCCAAAGAAAGGCAACTCAGAGCAAAAATAAGAATGATATAAACAGAAGCCAGATGCTCACCTTGAAGCACATTTACCTCCTATTTCCTCCAAGACACGTTTTGTGAAAGCAATTTTTAAAATAATAATAATGCAACACGTTCTAGTAGCTAACTGCATCAGCACTTTCTTATTTTCCCTTCTGGTCTTAAGAAGCAAATTGATCTGACACTACGCAGACATTTCCTATAGCATGTGCCTAAAAAGCTAAAAACGTGTCTGTGTTTCATTAGCTTCTGAAAACTTCCATGTCTGTTTAATATGTTCATATCTGTAACTTTGTGAAGGGAAACAAGTCAGCCTTGACCTAGCATCTGTCTAGAACATTAGCTACTTCATAAATTATGTGTTATTCGAAAGTACGTATTAGATTATATTTCTCCAAAGAAGAGGCAGCCCATTTCTTGAAAGAGTACGCTTGGTACTGGTATTAAACGGACTGAGGAGCGTATTCACAAATGTTTTTGCCAGCGATCAGAGAGAAGATAGAGGGCAATATAAGGTTTCCCAGAACTGCAGAAATGAAATGTTTATCAGCCCAAATGTTGTCTGGTTCCTAGGCTTTGGAC
Organism: Loxodonta africana; assembly: GCF_030014295.1. Classification (NCBI taxonomy): domain Eukaryota; kingdom Metazoa; phylum Chordata; class Mammalia; order Proboscidea; family Elephantidae; genus Loxodonta; species Loxodonta africana. The sequence goes on along the minus strand of NC_087345.1, from coordinate 185,958,333 downwards.
CATGTTCGTTTCATGTTGCACACATAAACCAGTGGGATCCGGCTCTGAACAGCGACTGGGGGAAGCCTTTGTAAATCATCTTTGCACTTTGCTACCTTTTACTGAACTCAGTGGGGCACAGGTTTTGGGAGCAAAACAGGATAATGCCTTTAGATTTTGTGCGGAAATAGTGTGAGGCCCAGCTGGGGAAGGGAGATGGGGTCAATTTGACAGCTTTTGCCTTGGGAAATTCTGAATGTGTAGAATGCAACCTAATTGAGACCTATTTAGAAAATAGGATTGCTGATTCAATCATGTTTAGAAGGACTTGTTTCCCATTCCGCTTTTCTTTGACCAAGTTGATATGTTTGTATTTTGCTTCTGTCTTACGGTGTGCATTTCCAGAATGTAGGGTTTTTATTACCTTCTCTCACAACAGGTTTTTCTTAACTGCTTGTTGGTCCCAAAGTGGTAGTAGTAGTAATTAATACCTTGTGTTTTTGTAACTCCTATAGTTTTCAAATGAAAAATGTATTCCTTCATTTGTAGAGCATGAGATTAATCATATCCAAATGGAGTTTCAATATAAGATGTCATGATTGTAGCACAACAAGGTAAATGTAACTTTATATTAAATAACATAAGTTATATGAACTTTCTGGGCATATTAAGCAAATTATTTTAAAAGCAAAAAAGTAAAAGCACAGGCTTCAAAATATGTGACCTGGATTTAACCTTTAATTGGCATTGAGCAAAGGATTATGAGACATGGACTCAAATTTTACCTCCTCCAGTTAAACTTGTGTGACCTTGGAGAGGTATTTAACCTCTCTATCCCTCACCTGCCTCATACAGGATGGAGATAATGGTATGTACTTCACAGGACTGTAGTGAGGATTCAAGGAGATAATGAACTTGAAAGCAACTGCACATAGTAAATTCCTGGTAAATGCATAGAAATTCCTGATTTACAAAAGCCGTGATATGACCAAGAGAAGGTACATATTAAGAATGAATAAAGTAAAATAAGGAGAGGACAAATGATTGACAATTTCTACCCGTTGTAAATCACTACTCTATCCATTGATGTATCAAGTGATTCCATTAGCTTGCTCTATCTTTGTATCCATCTCTCATCTTTATTTTTAAATCAATTCACCCCAGAGTCACTTTTAAGCCATTATTATTTCCCTGAGCAAGCGACTCTATAACTCTTTTCCTTAAAAGGTTGACATTTCACTTGTTTGTCTAGGAAGGTTTTCAAGACCATTACAGCGTCTATAAACAGGCTGAGTTCCTTTTTGATTGATGTATTGACAGCATAATGGATCCAATGGCTGTGTAGATTTTTTTTTCTACCCACACGTTTGCCTTTTCCAAATCGAATATGGATTTGGATTTAGTTTATCTTTCAGTGTTTTTCTGTTAAAAAGGGAACGATATACTTTACAAGGGGAACGCTTATGAATTATAGCACTGTTCTCTGAAATATAAAGGTTGTCAGGAAGAGATTCCAAACCGCTCTCTTTCTTTCTCCCGTTGAATATGTCCTAACTTTCTGTAAGAACAGAGTATAAAAGTTAAGAGGACGCGTTTAGAAGGATCTGCATGACTGTTTGCTATATAGGTTGAACCATATCTTATTCGGGAAAACAGAAACTGTCCTTTGCACCCATTCCACTACCTAACAGCACAACCTGTGTAAAGTCACTTCCTTAAACCCAGATCTGGTTTTTCCAAGTCTGTGAGATTTTTCTTGCTAGTTTGTGATGTAGACAAGTAAGTAAATATAATACCGTAAGTATTATGAAGAAGGTATAACCATAAAAACGACATCACATAACAGAGATAAAATGTGGCCGTCTTTGACTTTTTTTCCAGTTAAATTAATACTAATTTGAGCCTGCATCTCAAAATGGCTGCAAACCCGTAATCTCCACATAGAAACCCACCATCTTCCAAATGTTGCAAAGGCCTGGGAGACTGTCCAAGTTCAATGTGGAGGTTCAGCTCTACTTCACAGTCCCGTATCTATTTAAAGCTGCAACTTATTTTTCAGTAAGCTAGTGTTTCTACTGATAACATGGCCTACCCATTTTGAGTGATGACAAATTCTTTCATTTGTTTAACAAAATACATAATGGTCGATGTTCTGTTTCAAGCACTTTTCTAAGTGCTGTGAATGGAGCAATCAGGAAAAGAAAAATCTTTATTTTCATCAATTTAATATTCCAGTGAAAATAACAATTATTGGACATTTATACAAATATTTTGATTTATTTAATCATTCCTTTGAAGTATTAATATTATTCCAACTTTATGGATGAATAAAGTGAAGCACAGATTAGATAATTTGCCCAAGTTTCTAAAGCTCATAAGGGTTCATTTACGGTTTGAACTCACCAGTCAAGCACAAGACATTTGCTCCACAAAAATTTAACCACTACTTAATGTGTTTTATGACAGGCATTTATCCACTTCAAAGTGTTTTTCTGAGTCCCCTAATTTCAAGAGAGGATAGATTGCCATACTGAATCTTCAAGTGGGGTGGTGGAATCCTCTTCCCTAAAAGCTAGAGAAGGCCAAGGGTGATCAGATGTTCAGCGTCGTGACTCTTAGCATTCAGCATTTCCAGTGCTTTTATAGCCACTTCCCAGGGCATCAGCCCCACCAGGACCATTGGGCCTATGTTGGTTTCAACATCCATTCCCAGTCCAACCCTTTCAACCCTTTAAACAGAAGAAACTTTGACAAATAGAATACCCAACCACACCACTTAAAAGTGACATCCTTGTTGTCTTTAGGAGGCTCCAACATAAAAAAGTACAACCTCTCTTCTTTATCTAAACAGTAAACTACCTTAAATGTCTTGAAGATACTTTATTTTCTTTTGGATTACAGAGTGACTTTTTTAATTTTCCCTACATCACAAAAAACAAGTTAAAATTATAAGGCAGCATCTTCCTAAAGTTTTGTGCAATATGAAAAAACACAGAGTTAGAATTAATGAAAGCATAAAGATAAAACTCATATAGAAAGAAATATTAGATCTTTGACTTGAATAATAAGTAAGAGTCCTCCTTTTGTAAAAGGTGGGCAAGAACATTTCAGACAGAGGGAAGAGCATGAATCAATCGTGGTTCGCTAGAGTTCTCTGCTTATGTAAGTGGGTAAGCACTGTGTATACATCTCTACAGTAGAGCCTTCTCCAATGTATGTATCCTTTTTTTTTTTTAATTGTGCTTTAAGTGAAAGTTTACAATTCAAGTCAATTTCTCATACAAAAACTTATACACACATTAAGTGGCCCTAGTTGCTCTCCCTACAATGTGACAACACACTCCTCCTCTCCACTATGTATTTCCCGTGTCCATTCAACCAGCTCCTGTCCCCTTCTGCCTTCTTGACACCAGACAAGAACTACCCATTTAGTCTCAGGTATCCACTTGAGCCAAGAAGCACACTCTTCACCAGTATCATTTTATGCCTTATATTCCGATCTAATCTTTGTCTGAAGAGTTGGTTTCGGGAATGGTTTTAGCTCTGGGCTAACAGAGAGTTCTGGGGCCATGTCCTCTGGGGTCCCTCCAGTCTCAGTCAGACCATTAAGTCTGGCCTTTTTACTAGAGTTTGAGTTCTGCACCCCACTTTTCTCCTGTTCTGTCAGGGACTCTGGGTTGTGTTCCCTGTCAGAGAGGTCATTGGTGGTGGCCAGGCAGCCAGGCACCATCTAGTTCTTCTGGTCTTGGGCTGATTGAGTCTCCAGTTTATGTGACCCTTTCTGTCTCTTCAGCTCATATTTTCCTTATGTCTTTGGTGTTCTTCATTCTCCTTTGCTCCAGGTAGGTTGGGACCAATCAATGCATCTTAGATGGCCACTTGCTAGCTTTTAAGATCCCAGATGCCACTCACCAAAGTGGAATGTAGAACATTTTCTTAATAAACTTTGTTATGTAAATTGACCTAGCTGTCACCTGAAACCATGATCCCCCGACCCAAACCCCTGCTACTCTGTCCCTCAAAGCTTTTGGTTGTATTCAGGAAACTTCTTAGCTTTTTTTGTTTAGTCCAGTTGTGCTGACTTCCCCTGTATTGTGTATTGTCCTTCCCTTCACCAAAAATAATACTTGTCTACTATTTTTTTTTTTTTTTTGCTATCTAGTTAGTGAATAGTGAATACCCTGCTCCCTTCCTCCCCACCCTCTTAATAATCAAAGAATATTTTCTACTATGTTTAAACTTTTCCTTGAGTTCTTATAATGGTGGTCTCATATAATATTTGTCCTTTTGCGACTGATTAATTTCACTGGGCATAATGCTTTCCAGATTCCTCCATGTTGAGATATTTCACAGATTCTTTATTGTTCTTTCTTGTTGTGTAGTATTCCATTGTGTAAATATACTGTGATTTCTTTATCAGTCCTTCAATGGACACCTATGTTGTTTTCATATTTTTGCTATTGTGGATAGTGCTGCAATGAACACTGGTGAGCATATTACTATTCCTGTGATGGCTCTTATTTCTCTAGGATATATTCCAAGGAGTGGGATTCCTGGATCTTGTGGTAGTTCTATTTCCAGCTTTTTAAGTAAGTGCCAAATTGATTTCCAAATTGGTTGCACCATTTTACATTCCCACCAGCTATGTATAGGAGTTCCAGTCTCTTCACAACCTCTCCAACATTTATTGTGCTTTTTGGATTAATGCCAGCCTTGTTGGGGTGAGATGGTATCTCACTGTAGTTTTGATTTGCATTTCTCTAATGGGTAATGATCCTGAGCATTTCCTTCTGTGTCTGTAAGCTGCCTGAATGTCTTCTTTAGTGAAGTGCCTGTTCATATCCTTTGCCCATTTTTAAATTGGGTTATTTAACTTTTTGTTGTTGAGGTTTTGCTTTAATCTTGTAGGTTTCAGAGATTAGGTCCTGACTGGATTTGTCATAGCCAAAATGTTTTTCCCAGTCTGTAGGTTGTCTTTTTACTCTTTTGGTGAAGTCTCTGGATGAGCATAAGTGTTTGACTTTTAGGAGCTCCCAGTTATCTAGTTTCTCTTCTGGTGTTTGCAGATTGTTAGTAATGTTTTGTGTTCCCTTTATGCCATGCATTAGGGCTCCTAGCATTGTCTCTATTTTTTCTTCCACGATCTTTATCGTTTTAGACTTTATGTTTAGGTCTTTGATCCATTTTGAGTTAGTTTTTGTGCATGGTGTGAGGTATGGGTCTTGTTTCATTTTTTTGCAGATGAATATTCAGTTATACCAGCACCATTTGTTAAAGAGACTGTCTTTTTTCCAATTAATTAATGGACTTTAGGCCTTTGTCGAATATCAGCTGCTCATAGGTGGCTGATTTTATGTCCGGGTTCTCAATTCTGTTCCATTGATGTATCTGTTGTTGTACCAGCACCAGGCTGTTTTGACTACCGTGGAGGTATAATAGGTTCGAAAATAGGCCTCCCACTTTGTTCTTCTTCAGTTATGCTTTACTTATCTGGAGCCTCTTCCATTTCCATAAGATATTGGTGATTTGTTTCTCTATCTCATTAAAAAATGCCATTATAATTTGGATTTGTACTGGGATTGCATTGTATCTGTAGATCGCTTTGGGTAGAATAGACATTTTCACAATGTTGAGTCTTCCTATCCATGAGCAAGGTATGTTTTTCCACTTATGTAGGTCTCTTGTTTTCTTGCAGTAGTGTCTTCCAGTTTTCTTTGTATAGGTCTTTTATGTCTCTGGTTAGATTTATTCCTAAGTATTTTATCTTCTTGGGGGCTATTGTAAACGGTATTGATTTGGTGATTTCCTCTTCAACGCTCTCTTTGTTGGTGTAGAGGAATCCAGTTGATTTTTGTATGTTTATCTGATTTTATCTTGTATCCTGATACTTTGCTAAACTCTTCTTTTAGTTCCAGTAATTTTCTTGTAGATTCTTTAGGGTTTTCTGTGTATAAGATCATATCATCTGAAAATAGAGATACTTTTACTTCTTACTTATCACTTTGGATGAGTTTTATTTGTTTTTCTAGTCTAATTGCTCTGGCTAGGACCTCCAGCACAATGTTGAATAAGAGTGGTGACAAAAGGCATCCTTGTCTTGTTCCTGTTCTCAAGGGGAATGTTTCACACTCTCTCCATTTAGGATGATTTTGGCTATTGGCTTTGTATAAATGCTCTTTATTATGCTGAGGAATTTCCCTTCTATTCCCATTTTGCTGAGTTTTTATCATGAATGGGTGTTGGACTTTGTCAAATGCCTTTTCTGTATCAGTTGATAAGATCATGTGGTTCTTGTCTTTTGTTTTATTAATGTGATGGATTACATTGATTGTTTTTCTCATGTTAAACTATCCCTGCAAAGTTGGTATGAACCCCACTTGGTCATGGTGGGTTTTTTTGTGTGTTGTTGAGTTCTAAAATGGCTAGAATTTTCTTGAGAATTTTTGCAGCTAAGTTCATAAGGGATATTGGTCTGTAATTTTCTTTTTTGTGTGGTGCCTTTACCTGGTTTTGATATTAGGGTTATGTTGCCTTCATAGGATGATTTTGGAAGTATTCTGTCCTTTTCTAAGCCCTGAAATAGCTTTAGTAGTAGTGGTACTAACTCTTCTCTGAAATTTGGTAGAATTCTCCAGTGAAGCCACCGGGGCCAGGGCTTTTTTTTTTGTTAGGAATTTTTGAAATTACCTTTTCAATCTCTTCTTTTGTTATAGGTTTACTTAGTTGTTCTACCCCTGTTTCTGTTAGTTTAGGTAGGTAATGTGTTTCTAAAAATCTGTCCATTTCCTGTAGGTTTTCAAATTTGTTGAAGTACAATTTTTCATAGTACTCTGTTTTGATTCTTTTAATATCAGTTGAGTCTGTTGTGATATCATACATCTCATTTCTTATTCGGTTTATTTGCATCCTCTCCTATTTTTCTTTTGTTGGTTTTGCCAGTGGTTTATTGACTTTTTTGATCTTTTCAAAGAACCACCTTTTGGTCCTGTTAAGTCTTTCATTTGTTTTTCTATTTCATTGAATTCTACTCTAGCTTTTATTATTTGTTTTTTTCTGGTGTCTGAAGCCTTCTTTTGCTGCACTCTTTCTGTTTGTTTGAGTTGTAGGGTTAGGTCTTTGATTCTGGCCCTTTCTGGTTTTTAGATGTGTGCATTTATTGCTATAAATTGACCTCTGAGCTCTGCTTTTGTGGTGTCTCAAAGGTTCTGGTAGGATGTGTTTTCATTCTCATTTGATTCTCTTTATTCTATCCTTAGTTTCTTCTATAACCCTGTAGTTTTTGAATGAGTGGTTGTTCAGTTTTCATGTGTTTGATTTTTTTTCCTTGTTTTTTTCTGTTATTGACTTCTACTTTTATGGCTTTATCGTCAGAAAAGACGCTTTGTAATATTTCAATGCTTTGGATTCTGTTAAGGCTTGCTTTATTGCCTAATATGTGGTCTATTCTGGAGAATGTTCCATGCGCACTAGAAAAGAAAGTATACTTGGCTAGGCTGTTTGGTGGAGTGTTCTGTGTATGTCTATAAGGTCAAGTTGGTTGATTGTGGCATTTAGATCTGCCATGTCTTCATTGAGCTTCTTTCTGGATGTTGTGACTTTCACTGAAAATGATGTCTTAAAGTCTCCTACTATTATTGTGGAGCTATCTATCATCGGGTATGTAAATATTTAATATGGTTGTTTCATCCTGGTTTATTGACCCTTTAATCCTTATATAGTGTCTTTTCTTATCCTTTTGGTGGATTTTACTTTAAAGTCTATTTTGTCAAGAATTAATATTGGCACTCCTGCTCTTTTTTTTTGTTGTTGTTATTTGCTTTGTTTATTTTTTCCGTCCTTCGAATTAGTTTGTGTGTGTCTTTAAGTCTAAGATGTGCCTCTTGTGGGCAGCATATAGATGAATTGTGGTTTTTTTCCTCCATTCTGCCACTCTCTGCCTCTTTATTGGTGCATTTAGTGCATTTGTATTCATTGTAATTACTGATAGGTATGAGTTTATTGTCATTTTGACGTCTTTTTTGTGTGTTGTTGACAGTTTCTTTGTTCCACTTAATTTTCTGTGCTAAGTCACCTTTCTTCATGTATTTTCTTTTCATTGTTGTTGCTTTTGTATTTGCCAAGACTTTATGTTTTCTTTTTCATTGATAGGTAGGATTGTTAGTTTCTTTTGTGGTTACTTTAATATTTACCCCTAGTGTTCTCAGTTTAATCAAATCCTTTACTTCTTTATATCACCTTGGCTTCCTCTCCATATGAAAGATCTATGACTACATTTTTTAGTTCCTCTTTTTTGTTTTAATGTCATTTTTTACATAATGACATCTCTGTTTCCCTATTTTCAGTGTTTTAGCTTTGATTTATTTTTGTGATTTCCCTTTGTGGGTTGATATCTGGTTTTCCTGTCCGCTGTTCTAGTCTTAGGTTGTTATCTGATATTATTAATTTTCTAACCAGAGGACTCTCTTTAGTATTCCTTGTAATTTTGGTTTGTTTTTTGCTGTTTCCCTAAACTTCTGTTTGTCTGAAAATGTCCTAATTTCACCATCATATTTAAGAGACAGTTTTGCTGGATATATAATTCTTGACTAGAAGTTTTTTGTTTTTTTTTTTTTTTTCCTTCAAGTCTTTTTTATATATCCTTCCATTGCCTGCTTGCCTGCATGGTCTCAGACGAGTAGTCTGAGCTTAGCCTTATTGACTCTCCTTTGGAGATGACTTTTTGTTTATCACTAGCAGCTCTTAAAATTCTCTCTTTATCTTTGGTTTTTGCATGTTTGATTATAATATATCTTGGTGACTTTGTTTTGGGATCTACCTTGTGTGGGGTTCAATGAGCATCTTGAATAGATATCTTCTCATCTTTCACAATATCAAGGAAGTTTTCTGTATTTTCTATTATCTGCCCCCCCCCCACCAGTTCTGGTAGCCTAATCACTCATAGGTTATTCCTCTTGATAGAGTCTCACATAACTCTTAGGGTTTCTTCTTTTCTTTTTAATTCTTTTACCTGATTTTTCATCAAATACATTGGTGTTGAGTGCTTTATCTTGTCTCACTAATTCTGATTTCCATTGCCTCAATTCTGTTCCTATGACCTTCTATGAAGGTGGCTAATTCTGAAAATTTAGAGTTAACCTTCTGGATTTCTGATTGCTGTCTTTCTATGGACTCCTGCAGCCTGTTAAATTTGTCATTATGCTCTTCTCTAATCTTAAGTCCCTCTAATGCTATATCTGTGTGCTCCTTGGCTTGTTCTGTGTTTTGCCTGATCTTTTTCCTGATCTCTCAAAGACCTAGAAAACCCACAGCTGTTGAGTCAATTCCTACTCATAACAACCCTATAGGACAGAGTAAAACTGCCCCATAGAGTTTCTAAGGAGCACCTGGCAGATTCGAGCTGATGACTTCTTGGTTAACAGCCATAGCAGTTAACAACTACACCACCAGGGTTTCCATCAGCCATCTCTTGAAGAGTTCTATTTATTAATCTTCTGTATTCTACCTCTGGTAATTCCAGGAAGTCCTCTTCATCCACAATAATTCTTGATTCTTTGTTTTGAGAGTTTGGTGAAGCCATCATGGTCTGTCTTTTTACATGATTTGATATAGACTGTTGTCTCTGAACTATCAATAAGTTTTTATATTTGTTTATTTTGTTTGCTTACTGTGTCCTAGCTTTTTGTTTTGTTTGTTTTGATATGCCCAAATAGGCTGCTTAAGTGAGCTAGTTTGATTTTGGCACCTTTGAAGCTCTAATGTCCTGTCTACAGTAGGTTAGAGCTGCTACTGGGTATATGAGCCCAGGAGTCCATTTATTTTTCTTGTATGGATTCAGGTCAGGTGTCCAGGTAGTCAATCAGCAAGTGTGTGGTGCTGGCTCTCACTTACAGTCCTAGACAAACAGGGGTGATTGGTGTAGGCACAGGTAAATGACTGCAGTAGGGGGATCACATGCTGAGCAAGGCAGGGGACTGACAGCCACCCCTGAGTGTCTGTGAGGAAAGCACGCCCCTGTTCCCTAGAGCATGTAGGTGGGTGAGTTTTGCAGCCAGATTATGGACACCCAGTGCTATTGGCTGTAAGGACTGGGAGGCACCACTTATTCTTGGAGCCCTGTCATGGGTTGCTAGGTGGCATGAATGAAGCCACTGGTCCTCAGGCCCCTGATGTGGGTAGGTGGTGACCCTGGTCAATAGTCTGGGTGGTGTCAAATGTCACAAACCTGCATCTCTACCATATAGCTGATACAGTTGAGGTTAGACTTCAGGTATATACCCTGTTGTACTGTGCTAATGAGGGCCTATACTGTTCAAATGGGCTCACATAGGTCTATGCAGGGGTGAAAGGCATTCAAAGTCCATGGACCCCTTATGGCTGTGTCTAGGCAAAGGAGCTGTTTCTGCCCTGACTTTCCTGCTTAAAGGAACCAGCAGATTATTTTTTCCTGTTTGTTTATTTGTTCCATCTCCAAGGCCAGGAGAATGGCTCAGAGTGCCTGACAGGTCCTACTTCTAACCCAGTGGATGAGCAATCTCTGAAGCCAGCTTGGATGCAGTGTAGAGCGGGAAGGGGGCAGGTAAATGGGAGACAGGTTTTTCCCAAAGAGATGTTTTTTCATCTGCACTGTAGGTTAGACACATGTACTTATCTTTTGTCAATTGAGTGCCCCTTTCCACTGATTCTGGAGGCGTGAGTGGACTCTCTGCCACTCAGTCTTTCCTGATGTGGAAAGCACATCCCTAACTCCACTGCTTGCCTCACTGCTGGTGCCAGTGGTTCTGGCCTGCAGGGTTCAGGTTCCCATTGGGTAAGGTCTGGTAACTTCTCACTGCTTCTGAACTGTCTCTCCCTCCCCATGCCACTCAGTGCAATTCGTCAACTTTGCCTTTCATATTCAGAACTCCTATATTGTCATATAAAATCAATTCACTTTTTAGGGGGGAGTCTTTGTCTTAAGAGGGACCACAGGAATCATCAGACTGCTATGCCATCTTGGCCTCACCACAGTATGTGTTAAGATCTTAAAGGAAAGTGTTATACCTTCTCTGTTTGCCTCAGGCAATTCCAGACACATAGCCACACAGTAAGTATGTGTTTTAAAGGATGAGTGAGTGGATATTGGTGAAGAATATGGGCATGGATGGAGATACAAAAGTGTCCTGAGGATAAATGGGGTTGAATATGGAGAATTGAGAGAGAATGTGAAGTAAGTTATGTCAAGAGTTGTGTCTTCTAGGCCAGAGATTCTCAAAGCCTTGTTTGGGGTCCTCTGAGATTCCTTGAGATCTCTTCAGGATATCTGTGAGGCCAAAACTATTTTTATAATAATAACATGATATTTTCATTTTTTACTCTTATTCTCTCACAATTGCAAAACAAAATTTTCTAGAGGCTACATGACATGTGATAACATAATTATTTTGATGACAAATGTAGAGTATTTTTTGTTTTAAAAATTCTTAAGTTTTGATTTCTAGTACAGTAAATGAATCACTAGGAATTAGAATTGACTTGTAGGCACACAACAACAACAAGAACTGGAGATAGCTATAACAACATAAACAAAAGTTCATAGAGGTTCTCAATGATTCCTAGGGATTTAAAAGTTCCTGAGACCAAAAAGTTTGAGAATTACTGTTCTAAATAAGCCATTATGTTTTTGAAATGGGGTGATTATGTAATCATATCAGTGCTATTTTGCTATGCAGTTAAGTAGTGATAAAAGACAATTAAATCTGATGAGTCTAAGAACTCCATAAAGCTTTTTAGATGATCTAATGTCTTGACGATGGGGGCACTGGTGATTCAGTGGTAGAATTCTCGCCTTCCACATGGAAGACCTGGGCTCGGTTTTCTACCCATATACCTCATGCACGGCCACTACCTATCTGTCAGTAGAGGCTTGGTGTTGCTACAATCTTGAACAGGTTTCAGTGGAGCTTCCAGACTAATAAGAAAGGCCTGGTAATTTACTGCTGAAATTGGCCAATGAAAACCTTACGGATCACAACTGTTCAATTGGCAGCTGATCATGGGATGGGGCAGAAATGGGGAGCATTTCCTTCTGTTGTGCATGGGGTTTCCAGAGTTGGAGGCCAACTTGAAGGCAGTGAACAACATGTCTGGATGAAGTATCTTTTTGATTTTCTTGTATTAGGATTCTATAATTTCACTCAAATACAGCTTAGAATTATCATCCAGACCCATAAACCCAAATCAAGCAAACAGTTAACCATAATCTATTAAGTTTGTCTACTTTACCCTTAAAAAAAGAGTGAAATTTCCCTTTTGGGGGATGGTTGTGTTTGAAGAAAGTAGTTGTTTCTACTCATAACTACTACATCAAACTACATATGAAGAGTAGGCTAGTGAAATCTTTATCTTGAACCCTGGTGCCCACACTGTAACATTTTGGCCCTGCTATCTCATCTGAACAAATTTAGAGTATTTTTAACAGTTCAGTTATTCCTAAGTGCTTTATGCACTCTGGTACTCAGTTAAAACTTTAGTCTTTATTTTGATTGATTTTCTGCCTCAAAAACTTTATATTTTAATAACTTTGAATAAACAGACTTTAATTTTGAGTGCTATGATATTTTGGCTGGAGTTTGAGAACTTCTTAACCTGGTAACAATAGGGTGCTTGCATATGTAGTATTCATTTCCTGAACTCATTTTCACCTCACTTGGATACTTTTAATTTTCCATTTTCTCTTAATATATAAGTCAAAGGTGCCATATGAGTTAGTATGAAAACAGGGCAGAGAAGACATCCTGCTATGGAGATTTTTAAATGGGTACAGAGTGCATTAAATTCCTACTTCAATTTATAATACTCCTCCAAAAAGGAAACTAAGCAGGAGAATTATTATTATAATAATTAGACTGCCATGATCAGTTAATGTTTATTGAGGACTTTATCTATGTTTTTCTATTTTTCTGGGCATAATAGAACACTAATTACCAAATGCTCATATTAACACTTATCATAATCTACTTTTACTCTGAAAACTTCCTGAGGACTTTACCAACTTTACTCAAATTTTAAAAATAATTTACAAAAAGAAAACACTGTTTAGGATTTCAATCAAACCAAACCAAACATCAGTTTTATCCCTTTATTTTTTATATAAATGCCACTGTCCATGTACACAGGAGGAGTAAGTCAAGTGAAAACTAATGTGTGATCCCAGGCTGTTTCTGGTAAGAGATTACCTTCATAATCACTGCTCATAAAGCTTCCATGTTTCTTGACACTCTTGACTTTTAATTAGTCGATTGTGCATCTTTTGAGTTTTATAAGGATTGTAAATAATTTTCTATTTCATGGGTTGATAATAAGTAAGCTGCAGTGGAATTTGCTCTCATTCTTTCTCTTTCTCACTTTCTTTACCCGTAAAATAACAAGAAGATGAGGCACTTTGAATGGAAACCATTTAGCCTTTGACATCTGAGACTTCATATACCCTATGCTACAATTAGAATGGAGTTGTCATATATGGCACCATAGAGCTTTGAGGTGGCAAAATTCCTTGATAGACACACTAAAATGTAAGGAAGCACCTAGTGTTATTTCTGAGAGTGAAGATACCACGACTGATTTTTTTTCCTCAAAGTAGGTATATTAGGAAAAAAAATTTTTTTTTTTTTAATTTTTGATCAAGCCACAATGGTTGCATCACTTGAAGTTGTATGTCAGGATGTCTTTATGGTGTTTCATTTTGTTTCCTACTGTAGATTTAAGAGTATCTAAGTGGGATGCCTGTTATCTATTTTTTTTTTTAAGTGGGATGCCTGTTATCTATTTTGTTATATCAGCCCTGGAAAGCCAAGGCTTACTGTGTTAAGAAATTGCACCTCATTTAGGGTAAGAGGGTCACCTGAAGTAACTGTTAACCTTGGATGTGTGCTGGGGTGTTGTGTATGACAGCGGGGTTGTTGAGCTGTTACAGCAGATTGCCCTGTAGGTAACTGACGATGAACATATGACTTCCTTTTCAAGTGCATTGAAGCCCTCTAGACTGCACCAGCCCATTCCATCTTAACTGTACTGATGATGCAGAACTCCTGGAGGTTTTGTTGTGACTTCCATCTGTTCTTCAGCCCAGACAGCCTTTTCTGGAGCCCTCCACTGAAAAGCCACAATAACACTATTGTGAAGACATTTTCAGGGAAGCTACTCAGTCTTTTTCAAGTTTATGGCTCCTGGAAACATGACCAAACTTCTAAGACCCACCTGTGCCACAAGGGACCAGGCAGTGGCTTGGGAGAGCCAAAACCAGGCCCTCCCCCTGCCTATACATTGTACAGTGGATTTTAGTTGAATAGTATGGATCCCTGGTGTATATGCAGGCACAAGAACAGCTTTCCAGGCAATCTTATCCCAGATTACTAAATAGGAAGTGGAGCAGGAGCAACTCTGCCCTTGGCAACCTATTTAACACATCTCTTTTGGACTTTAGACCAGAAAGTTATTTCAAGGACATATGCCTTTTGGGTTACCTCCCCCACTTTTGTCTCATATTCTCCTTCTAACCTGAATTTTTCTATGGATAGAAGGACTTTTTAGAGGGATGGTATTGGGAATGGCCAATTGTAAGCCAAGAATATTACCAAATTGGGACAGGGTATTGGTAGGGAGGATGCTAGACAAAATAGTTTTGAAGCTATGCCAGGCTTTTGATGCAAGTTCCATTATTTTTGTAGCAAAATATTAGTTGTGAAGTGTGTGCGTGTTGGGGGTTACTTTTTCTTTTTCGAAGATTAATGATGGACCACAGGCTAATTACGTTTTGTGATATTTTGTTATAAGGAGACCTGCTGAAACAGGGATTTACTCCACCAATGCAGAGATGAGTTAAACTCAAGAACTGGCTGCATCCTATTCTGTAAACAAGTTTTCTCATGTGACCTTAACCCCAGAAGGCTAAATCACAATACCGATTATTTAGACACTAATGCTAAGAACTATCTTTGCCCCCTCCCCCCTTTGGCAGTGTGCTTTGTTTCCACTAGGCTGGTCCCACACAGCCTGAATATTCACTTTGCAAGAATAATAGAAATGTACCCAGAGTGACCAGAGGAGCATGTCTGGTTAGGACTGTTTCATAGTATGGTGGATTTTGTTTGCTATTGTATGCTTCCAAATCCAGGCTGTAAACTCCAATTATTTCATATATTCAGTGGGAAGACTGTGGCCAAAATTGTCACATCCAGTCTAATGAGTTATTTCTTAACCTTGGTAGTTTAGTGATTTGAAAACCTCCCACTCACACATCTTAAATTATAATGAATAAAAGCCATTCATTTCATTTTTATGTTCTGAGATGAATTTTTACAGGGGGGCCAAGAGAGAAGCAAACACATATTAGGGAATTGTACAGCAAAATGGAAAATGAGGCATCACAGATGGATGTGTGAGAAGGAGGGAAAGGAGAAAGAAGTGATCGGAAACAGGAAACTCTTTTGTGTAGACTGAAAGGGACATGAGAGTAAAAGGAGGGTTGTGGGATCAAACGTTTCAAGCTCATTCTTCAGTGCATCTTATGAAACAACTGGGATTTAAAATGTTACTGTTTTATTCAGAATATAATGTCAAGTAAATAAATATCTCAGGCTAATATAACATAGTAGGTAAGAAGAACATAGTCGAGTCTATTAGCAACTAACACTTCTAATTTAAAAAAAAGAAAAAGCAACTCTGGATTCACGGAAATCTGACTATGAGGTGAAACCTTAGCCAGTTGCTTGGGCCTTTCACTTCCCTTGCCCTGAATTTAACCAACTGAATCTTATCTTGTAATTTAATCTTCTAAACTTCCTTCCACATTAAAGTGAATTATCAATGATGTGGATATTAAGATCACACTATTAGCAACCTACCTGTTCTAGTATTAGATGTTTTCCATTATAGTCTACTTTGAATGAAATTAATTCTCTGGATATTGTAATATTTATTTATGAGCATGTATTATGATAAGGGAGCTGTGAGGGTGCAGTAGTTAAGAGCTCGGCTGCTAACCAAAATGTCAGCAGTTCAAATACTCCTTGGAAACCCTATGGGACAGTTCTACTATGTTCTGTAGGGTCTTTATGAGTTGGAATTGACTCGATGGCAGTCGGTTTGGATTTTGGTTTATTATAAGAATTTTACAAAGAACATCAACATTAATCTTTTCAATGTTATCATGGATTGACTGTTATTATGTCTGCATTATATTTGGGGAAGCTGAGGTTCAGGCAGTTTAGGGAATGCCCAGGGACACACTTAGTAGTGAGTTCAGGATTCATTTTGAGTGTAAAGCTTTCACTTGTTTCTGCCTTTAACTTACTATTTCCTTTTTACATCATTTCCTCCATAGAATAGCAAATCACGTCAGCTGGGGTTTTACCATGGGAGTGGCAGAGGGGGGAGAGATTTCCACTTTGTAAATCACATTAATATAGTGATAGCTTTAACTAAGAGTGAAAAGCAATTGTGGCTAATTTGCCATCATCTTCACTGATGTATTTCAAGTGGACATTCCAAGGGTTTTGAAATGTGATTCTTGCTTCATTTAAATGTTCATTAATAGACTGTTCATTGTTCTTGATTCCAATTCCTGTGGTCATAGGATTTAGAATCACAAAGGATCTTGGACATAACCTAAGTTTATTTTTGCACAAGGAAGCTGAAGTGTAGAGTGATTAAGTGAAGTATTTGTGGACACCCAAATTCTATAAAGCAGGGATAGGTTTTGTATATGGTTTCCTGGCTTTCAGTTCTATCTCAGGTAAAATGATAATTCCTCATCATGGTCTTCATATTCTGCTTTTTAAATTATCTGTAAGTTTTTTTGGCAGTCCATGATAATCTTCTGCATTTATCTCACTCATGACTTATGGCAATATCCCCAAATGAACTTGGTAAAGACTAAGGAAACACAGAAAGATGAATAAAAACAATCCCAGACATATGTTCTCATATTAAATCATGAGTCCTGCTTCACTCTGCCATTTTAATGGACATTAGTGGTTCTTGATATTTGATTTTGGTTTAAAATGCTGACATTTAGCTTTGTCTATTATTTCATAGGAAACCCTGGTGGCATAGTGGTTAAGTGCTATGGCTGCTAACCAAAGAGTCAGCAGTTCGAATCTACCAGGCGCTCTTTAGAAACTCTATGGGGCAGTTCTACCATGTCCTATAGGGTCGCTATGAGTAGGAATCGACTCGACGGCACTGGTTTTTTTTTTTTATTATTATTTCATGCAAATGAATTCTACTTTTTGATCAGTAATTCTCAGTTCAGTGTAATCAGAGAATAGAGGCTAAGAACCTCCACATGGAAATGAATCACCAATAATATCAATGGTTTAATAAAGCATGCTCAATTCTTTTCTCTCAAGATATACATAGTTTGTCTTCTGATTAGATTTTCCTTTCAGTTGTGCCTGTTTTAATAAGTTGCATTTTTTCATGGATTGCCTATTCCATCTAATTCTATCTTTCTGCTAAAAATGTTCCTCTGTTCACATGTCAATTTTTTTTTTACTTTTTTCATTTTTATTCAAATATTCTTCATTCCCTCATTTTCCCATCTCCTGATAACCACTGATATACTTTAGTATGTGCCTATTTTAGATATTTAATACAAATGGGATCATACAATATTTGTCCTTTTGTGACTAACTTATTTCATTCATCATAATGTTTTCAAGGTTTATCCACGTTGTAGCATGTATCAGAGCTTCATTTCTCTTTATGACTGTGTGTATATGTCACATTTTGTTTATCCATTCATCTGTTAGTGGCACTTTGGTTGTTTCTACCTTTTGGTTATTGTGAATTTTGTTGCTGTGAATGTTTGTGTACATGTATCTGTATGAGTCCGTGCTTTCAATTCTTTTCAGTATGTGTCTAGGAGTAAAACTGCTGGGTCATATGGTAATTCTATGTTTAACTTTTTGAGGAACCACAAAATTATTTTCCACAGCAGCTGTACCATTTGCATTCCTGCCAGCAATGGGCTAGTGTTCCAATTTCTCCACATACTCACAACAACACTTGTTATTTTCTCTTTTTGTTTATTTGTGTTTTTAATAGTCAGCTTACTGTGGGTGAAGTGATATCTTATTGTGGTTTTAAGCTCCATCTCCCTGATGACTAATGATGTCAATCACCATTTCATGTGCTTATGGGCTACTTGTATATCTTCTCTGGAGACATGCCTACTTAATTCCTTTACCCATTTTATACTGTGCTGTTTGACTTTCTGTTAGTGAGTTTTAAAGAGCTTTATTCTGAATATTAAACCCTTATCTGGTATATGGTTCCCAAATATTTTCACCCATTTTGTAAGCTGCATTTTTACTTTCTTGATAATGCCCCTTGATCCACAAAAGTTTTTAATTTTGATGAAGTCCAACATATCTATTTTTTCTTTTGTTCCTCATACGTTTGGTGTCATATCTAAGAATCCATTGCCAAAAGCAAATCTTGAAGTTTTCCCCCATGCTTCCTTCTAAGAATTTTGTGGTTTTAACTTTCATATTAAGATCATTAGTCCATTTTAAGTGAATTTTCATATATAGTGTGAGGTATGGATACACCTTCATTCTTTTGCAATTGGAGATCCACTTGGCCTCGCATCATTTATAGAAGAGACTTTTCTTTCCTCATCGGATTGACTTGGCACCATTGTATAAATCAGTTAACCATAGATGTATGAATTTATCTATGGACTGTCAATTCTGTTCCATTGGTCTATATGTCTGTCCTTCTACTTGTATTAGATTGTTTCTATTATTGTAGCTTTGTGGTACATTTTGAAATCAGGAAGTATGAGTTCTCTTTGTTCTTCTTTTTCAAGATTTTTCGGGACTGCTTGCAATTCCATATGAATCTGAGGATTGTTTTTTATTTCTTAAAAAAAAAAGGCTGTTGGAGTTTGATAAGGATTGCATTGAATCTACAGATATCTTTGGGTACTATTGACATTTTAACAATAATGTGTTTTCTAATCCATAAACATGAGATGTTCGTCCATTTATTTGGGTTTTCTTTAAATTCTTTCAGGAATGTTTTATAGTTTTTATGTATAAATTTGTCACCTCTCTGATTAAATTTATTTCTAGATTTTTTATTATTTCAGGTGCTACTGTAAATGGAATTTTTTCTTAATTTCCTTGTTATATTGTTCATTGGTGTGTAGAAACACAATTGATTTTGTGCGTGTTTGGATGTATGTTCATCTTGTACCCTGCCACTTTGCTGAATTCATTTATTAGCTCTAGTAGCTTTCAGGTGTACTTTTAAAGATTTTCTGTATATGGAATCATGTCATCTTCAAGTAGAGATAGTTTCATTTTTTCCTTTCCAATTTGGATGCCTTTTGTAACTTTTTCTTTCCTAATTGCTCTGGCTAGAGCTCCCATTTCAATTTTGAGTAGTAGAGACTGAATGTGGCATCCTAGTCTTGTTCCTGATGTTAGGGGGACGTCTTTAGCCTTCCATCATTAAGTATGATGTTAACTGTTGTTTTTTTTGTTTTTGTTTTTTTTAATTTGTCGCTATTGCTCTTAGGTGCTGTCGAGTTGGTTCCGACTCATAACAACTCTATGTACAACAGAATGTAACATTGCCTGGTCTGTGCCACCCTCACAATCGTGATGTTTGAGCCCATTGTTGCAGCCACTGTATCAGTTCATTTTGTTGAGGGTCCTCTTCTTTTTCACTGACCCTCAACCTTACCTAGCATGACGTCCTCTCCAGGAACTGATCTTTCCTGATAACATGTCCAAAGTACGAGAAAGGAAGCCTTGCTTTCAATGAACACTCTAGCAGTCCATGGTATATGCAATATTGTTCACTAACACCATAATTCAAATGCATCCACTTTTCTTTGCTCTTCCTTATTCATTGTCCAGCTTTCTTATGCGTATGAGGTGATTGAAAATATGGTTTGGGTCAGGCACACCTTAGCCCTCAAAGTGACATTTTGCTTTTGGCCAATTGAAAGAGGTATTTTGCAGCAGATTTGCCCAATGCAGCATGTCATTTGGTTTCTTGACTGCTGCTCCATGGAACCCCCATGTGTCTGTCAGTTTGTCATACTGTGGGGGCTTGTGTGTTGCTGTGATGCTGGAAGATATGCCACTGGTATTCAGATACCAGCAGGGTCACCCATGGAGGACAGGTTTCAGCTGAGCTTCCAGACTAAGACAGGCTAGGAAGAAGGACCCAGCAGTCTACTTCTGAAAAGGATTAGCCAGTGAAAACCTTATGAATAGCAGCGGAACATTGTCTGATATAGTGCTGGAAGATGAGCCCCCCAGGTTGAAAGGCACTCAAAAGATGACTGGGGAAGAGCTGCCTCCTCAAATTAGAGTAGACCTTAATGACATTAATGGAGTAAAGCTTTCGAGACCTTCATTTGCTGATGTGGCAAGACTCAAAATGAGAAGAAACAGCTGCAAACATCCATTAATAATTGGAACCTGGAATGTACGAAGTTTGAATCTAGGAAAATTGGAAATTGTCAAAAATGAAATGGAACATATAAACAAACATCGATATCCTAGGCATTAGTGAGGTAAAATGGACTGGTATTGGCAATTTTGAATCGAACAATCATATAGTCTAGTATGCTGGGAATGACAACTGGAAGAGGAATGGTGTTGCATTCATCGTCAAAAAGAACATTTCAAGATCTATCCTGAAGTACAACGCTGTCAGTAATAGGATAATATCCATACGCCTACAAGGAAGACCAGTTAATACGACTATTATTCAAATTTACGCACCAACCACTAGGGCCAAAGATGAAGAAATAGAAGATTTTTATCAATTGATGCAGTCTGAAATTGATCAAACATGCAATCAAGATGCATTGATAATTACTGGCGACTGGAATGCAAAAGTTGAAAACAAAGAAGAAGGATCAGTAGTTGGGAAATATGGCCTTGGTGATAGAAACGATGCCGGAGATAGAATGGTAGAATTTTGCAAGACCAACAACTTCTTCATTGCAAATACCTTCTTTTACCAACATAAAAGGCGACTATACACACGGACCTCACCAGACGGAACACACAGAAATCAAATTGACTACATCTGTGGAAAGAGACGATGGAAAAGCTCAATGTCATCAGTCAGAACAAGGCCAGGGGCCAACTGTGGAACAGACCATCAATTTTTCATATGCGAGTTCGAGCTGAAACTGAAGAAAATCAGAGCAAGTCCACGAGAGCCAAAATATGGCCTTGAGTATATCCCACCTGAATTTAGAGACTATCTGAAGAACAGATTTGACACATTGAACACTAGTGACCAAAGACCAGACAAGTTGTGGAATGACATCAGGACATCATCCATGAAGAAAGCAAGAGGTCATTGAAAAGACAGGAAAGAAAGAAAAGACCAAGATGGGTGTCAGAGGAGACTCTGAAACTTGCTCTTGAGTGTCGAGCAGCTAAAGCAAAAGGAAGAATTGATGAAGTAAAAGAACTGAACAGAAGATTTCAAAGGGCTTCTGAAGAAAGCAAAGTATTATAACAACATGTGCAAAGAGCTGGAAATGGAAAACCAAAAGGGAAGAACACGCTTGGTGTTTCTCAAGCTGAAAGAATTGAAGAAAAAATTCCAGCCTTGAGTTGCAACAGTGAAGAATTCCATGGGGAAAATATCAAATGATGCAGGAAGCATCAAAAGAAGATGCAAGGAATACACAGAGTCATTATACCAAAAAGAATTAGTCAATATTCAACCATTTCAAGAGGTGGCATATGATCAGGAACCGATGGTACTGAAGGAAGAAGTCCAAGCTGCTCTGAAGGCATTGGCAAAAGAAATCAAACAACACATTGCATTGGGCAAATCTGCTGCAAAAAACCTCTTTAAAGTGTTAAAAAGCAGAGATGTCACCTTGAAAACTAAGGTGCACCTGACCCAAGACATGGTGTTTTCAATTGCCTTATATGCATGTGAAAGCTGGACAATGAATAAGGAAGACTGAAGAACTGATGCCTTTGAACTGTGGTGTTGGGGAAGAATACTGAATATAACAAAGGCTGTCAGAAGAACAAACAAATTTGTCTTGGAAGAAGTACAACCAGAATGTTCCTGAGAAGCAAGAATGGCAAGACTTCGTCTCACATACTTTGGACATGCTATCAGGTGGGACTAGTCCCTGGAAAAGGACATGATGCTTGGTAAAGTACAGGGTTGGTGAAAAAGAGGAAGACCCTGAATGAGATGAATTGACACAGTGGCTGCAATAATGGCCTCAAACGTAGCAATGATTGTGAAGGTGGCACAGGACCAGGCAGTGTTTCGTTCTCTTACCTAGGGCCGCTATGAGTCAGAGCCGATTCAGTAGCACCTAACAACAACATGATAAATACAGACTTAAGCAATTTTGCCTCCTGTATTATCTTGGGAAATTATTTCAAAGGTTATTTATTCATAAGATTGTTACTGATAATGTGACACATTTTCATGTTTTTGCTATTAATGTGTTTGCTATGTAGTCATTACTAAGAATGATGTCTACAACATTTTGCTTGAATATACAATTTAGGGAGGAAGATTTAGGTGAGTAGGTAATTGACTTAATCAATTATTTTTATACAAATAAATGTTTCTTCAGTATCAAGTTCAAATAAATCCAAATAATCTGAGGATATTTTATTCCTCCAGATTTCCAGGCCCTTTCCAAACTTTTTGAGTCTCCACAAGTTGGTCCAGGTTTGTGTATTAAACAAAAAAAAACCTTTCTAAGATGATTTTCACAAATACCTAGTGCCTGAGAACCACTGTTCTAATTAATTAAGTGACTTAAAAAAACAGAATTTGTGCAGTCATGTAAGTGCAATTAGTTAAATATGTGAAGGGGATTTTCCATACCCAATGTTCCATGCCTTCTGTAGGCAGAAGTTTTCAGTCTGATAATGAATCCTTTAAATTCTTTATTCAAGACTAACTCCTCTGGGTCTTAATTGTTGTAATGGAATTTTTGTTTAAGTATATTTTATTTTGCAAATCTAGTCTTAAGGAAGGAAACCCTGGTGGCATAGTGGCTGAGTGCTGCAGCTGCTAAACAAGAGGTCAGCAGTTCGAATCCACCAGGTGCTCCTTGGAAATTCTATGGGGCAGTTCTACTCTGTCCTATAGGGTCGCAATGAGTCAGAATCGACTCAATGGTAGTAGGTTTTTTGGTTTAGTCTTAAGGACCCATTTAAATCCCCTCAACTGTAGGAAATTGCCAGAAAAGTCTTATATTTAAAATAGTTAAAGCCAACTTCATTTTACAAACTCTAATGAACATGGGTGAAAAAAGAAAAAGGAAGTTAAGAATGTAGCAGGGCTAATTTCGACTGTAAGGGGAAACACTTGTAGTTTGACCTTGTCACACATTTGTCATTTTATTAATTGAAATAACCTCAAAAAAAAAATAGAATGAATGACACTTGCGTTATGTACAGAATAAGTCTTTTATTTTGAGCAAATAGTAAGTTACCTCCAGTAAATCGAGTTTATGTTCATAATGAACTAAAAAATTCCACTGCTGAACCCAGGGTTGAAACATTTATTTCACGAAAACAGCAAACAATTCAAATTAAAAAATTTCAATGAGGTTTCTGTGCATATGTGCGTACGTTATTCTAGAAGAATAATTAATATCATTTGCATTTAGAAAAAAGTTAAATAGTGCTATTATTAACATGAGAAGCCATTCATAACATAAAGTGTGGAACATTTGTACTGTGGGAAAAAATAAAACTGAAAAATCTTCAGCAGTCTGCACAGTGGTAGAAGTTTCTCAGAGCACGTGGGTTATGACTGGCACATACAATCAGCAGAGATGCATTGTCCCTTAAGGTCTACTTAGGTTCTCTCCGCTAGGAGACAAACTCACTGCACAGACTTACCCATTGTATACTAACCTCTGTTTTGAATATTGCTGTTTTTTGTTTAATTATGCCTAAAATGAGAATATTATTTTTTCTGTGTGATCTTATCAAGTGATCATCAGCCAAGAAATACAAATATTTTAAAAGAATTAGAAAGCTGGGTGTAAAATTAGAGTTTTCAGAAAATTCTGATCTTTTGATGTGATGGTGTTGTTAGCCTCTCTCCAATTTTTTCACCTTTTTTTTTCTTAAGACTCCCTTGAGTGAGTGATCCATGTGTTTTGAGCATTTGTTGTTGAACATTGGGAATTTCATTGTGTGTCAATTCTGTGACCCAGTATTAATTAAAAAACCCATTGCCGTTGAGTCAGTTCCAACTCATAGCTAACCTATATGGGAAGAGAACCTATATTGACTGATACACTGAGACTGTTTTTGTGACTTACTAACCAAAAGTTCGGCAGTTTCAAAACCACCAGCCCCATGGAACCATATAGGGCAGTTCTACAACTATTTCACCAAAGTCCATCAAAATGACTGGATGTTATTCTTTGGGCTACTTTCCTAATTTTATTGGCCAGAGTGATATCTGAAACAGGAAAAGAATACCAGATATATCGGACCAGAAACGGGTGCAGTACTCAAGCATGCTTGGTTTATGGGTTCCTAAATTGAACTTGGGCTATTTCATTTTAGAATATTTATTATCATTTCTGATCTAACAATGGCCACAT
Organism: Loxodonta africana; assembly: GCF_030014295.1. Taxonomy (NCBI): domain Eukaryota; kingdom Metazoa; phylum Chordata; class Mammalia; order Proboscidea; family Elephantidae; genus Loxodonta; species Loxodonta africana. The sequence goes on along the minus strand of NC_087345.1, from coordinate 185,933,729 downwards.
GAATCATATGAGAAAAACTTCGTGAGAAGTTTATGACTCATCTTTCACCCTATTAAGAATTGTTTTATATTTTTTTATATTAGGTCTATTTTGTTTTTATTAGCAACATATTTTAAACACTTGTCATAAACTGGTTCAGGATAAAAAAAAAATCTTATTGATGGAGTTTACACATCAGGGTTAAGGAGGATGTCACTTATAACTTATCCTGCTATTTATTGGTTAATTTTTATCATTTTTTTGAAACGTGGATTCTAAGTGGCTGACAACAATTACTGAAGGTTTTGACCAAAGATTGTACAGAAGAATCCTGAGTAAAAGGGGCAAAGTGCAGAACAGAAATTCAACTTCTCATGGGCTCCAGGCTTCTTGGAGCAGTAGGAGGCTGGATCAACCCCTGAAACTATTGTCCTGAGATAATCTTTAAACTTTAAACCAAAAATAGTCCCTGAAGTCTTCCTAAAACCAAACAGTGGTTTAGCTTGACTAGCAAAGAATGTCTGCTTGGAGCATTGTGCACTTTTAAGAGATATGTGGTGTCAAATTTACAACCACAACGCAAAAGATTAGGTAGTAAACACAGGGGGTAGTGAGTTTGTTAATGGGGGAGGAACAATTTGGTCAAGTAGAGTGAGAATGGTTGTACAACTTGATGTCACTGATCTGTACATTTAGAAAGTGCCAGATTGATGTATGTTCTGCTGCATATAGTACAACAACAAAGAATTAAATAAATTATAAAACAAATAAAAGAAGAAAAAGTAGACAAGAGAGGAAATTAGGGTTTCAAAATAATCAGGATAGAAAAAAAGTTAAGGTAAAAACACAGATAAAGATTAAAATGAAAAGTTAGACCTTACTTGCTATATACTTCCTGGAGCTAGGCTATAAATTTCATCCATCCATTCATTCATCCATCCATTTATTTTGTTCAAAAATGCCGATATTCATTGACAGTTTTTTTTTTTTAATAGACTTACTAGCATTTGCACCGGGGGAAAAAAGATGACGAGACACAGCTGTTATCGTTACAAAAAGTAAACGAGCAATGACAATGCATTGTCATGTGCACTTAAATAGGATTAGCACTAGCTGCCAACCTGAAGAGGGAAAGACAATTCAATAATTCATAGAACCTACATTTTTAAAAGAAAATTATGTGCTCAGTCCAACTTGGACTGAAATCTGAGGGGAAAAAAAAAATCTCCTGTGAGTCATGATAAAGAAGACATTATAATGTAATACTCATATATAGGGTTGCTATGAGTCGTAAGCGACTCAACCACAGTGGGTTTGGTTTCGGTGTTTGGTATAATGTAATACAATACATCCTCTGTGATACCTTCAGGTAAAAACCAGAGTTTCACTGAACTGCTCCTTATAAGGATGCACAGATAAGTGTACCATTTGTTCTTTAATCTTTAGGATTTTCAAATATTTTGGAAATTATTGTTAGTACAATAGCTTTAAAGTTGCCCATGATTTTCAGCCTACTGATCAGCCATAACTTCTCTGTGTTTAATTATATGTTAATTTTCTACAATTCTTTTGAAACCCTTTCAGTATACTAGTTCATAAAACTATTGACTGTATTTCTAAGAATCTGAGGCTAAAGTTTTCTTGGCCTTCCCTTGCCTCCAGAGATTAGCTATTTCCTGCTCAGAGTAGGAGGTTGAAGAGACTTTGATATAAATTATGTGCACACTGAATATGGGTGGAATCTATGATAAAGGTAAGAGAGTAGCTGCAACCAAAACAAGTAAAACTATATTTAACAATTGTTAGTCATGATATCAACTATTCTAATTTTTTTACTTAAGTTCCTCTGGGAAATGAGGCCTATTTTAAATGAAGGATTACTCATTTGCATTGTTGTTATCATTCTTGTTCTGCTTTCATCGTCTTGAACAAGAAATACTTTCCTCTTTACCCATTGTATAAGTTGCGTATTTATACCTATGCCTCTGGTGTCAACTACCTTATTGACCTGAGGTACAGACTCATGAATCATTTCTTACACATACAAATGATGCCAGGATTTATCTTTGAAGCAGTGAAAACATCAATAATGATCCTTTTAAAATCTGGGAATTCAAGAAACTGAAGTTGGTAATAGTAAACAGGTCAGGGCTTTGAAAATAAGAATCTTTTCTTATTCCAGCTGGATTGAAAAATTTAGGAATTCTCTGACTTCTAGGTTTGCAACAAAACCACTCTTGCTGTCCTCACATATTATGTTTTAGAGGAAATTATTAAAAAATCTACTCATCTCCCATTCTAACCTTCAAGTATGTTGTAGACTGCTTTTTTTTTTGATTCTGTAGCATGACGAGTAAATAAATTATTTCTTTCCCTTTCTATTATAATTTCAAAATCTTTTTGAAATCATACAATCAGAGTGACTTTCTAAAAATGGAATTGTTTTCCCATAAATTTGTCCCTGCAATAAGTACATGTGAAAAAGCTTAACCTCCAAAATTCATGTCACCTGAAGCAGCAACCCAATACAGTATACGATCTCCTACTCTATTGCATCTGCAATGCAATTCATGTAATCTATTTTCGTATTGATAACCTTGATACGTGTATCAAATGCAGAATTTTATAACGCTGTGTATTTCTCATTCATACCTTTGTCTAACTTGTGTGAAAATTTAATTCATAATTTTCTTTCTTTGTAAAGAATTGATTTTTACTCACAACAACCCTATAGGACAGAGTAGAACTGCACCCATAGGGTTTCCAAGGAGTGGCAAAGGATTTGAACTGCCAGCCTTCTGGTTGACAGCCAAACACTTAACCACTGCGGAACCAGGGCTCCACTCCATATATATCTATATATATATATATACACACTACACACATGTTGTTGTCATCAGGTGCCGTCGAGTCGATTCTGACTCATAGTGACCGTATGCACAACAGAATGAAACACTGCCCTGTCCTGTGCCATCCTTACAATCGTTGCTATGCTTGAGCTCATTGTTTCAGCCACTGTGTCAATCAATCTTATTGAGGGGTTTTCCTCTTTTCCACTGATCCTGTTCTTTGCCAAGCATGATGTCCTACTGCAGGGACTGATTCCTCCTGACAACATGTCCAAAGTATGTAAGACACAGTCTCACCATCCTTGCTTCTAAGGAGCATTCTAGTTGTACTTCTTCCAAGACAGATTTGTTCATTCTTTTGGCAGTCCATGGTATATTCAATATTCTTCACCAACACCACAATTCAAAGGCGTCAACTCTTCTTCGGTCTTCCTTGTTCATTGTCCAGCTTTCACATGCATATGATGCAATTGAAAATACCATGGCTTGGGTCAGGCACACCTTAGTCTTCAAGGTGACATCCTACTCTTCAACACTTTAAAGAGATCTTTTGCAGCAGATTTATCCAATGCAATGCATTGGATAAATCTGCTGCTTCCATGGCTGTTGATTGTGGATCCAGGTAAAATGAAATCCTTAACAACTTCAATCTTTTCTCCATTTATCATGATGTTGCTCAATGGTCCAGTTATGAGGATTTTTGTTTTCTTTATGTTGAGGTGCAATCCATACTGAAGGCTGTGGTCTTTGATCTTCATTAGTAAGTGCTTCAAGTGGTCTTCACTTTCAGCAAGCCAGGTTGTGTCATCTGCATAATGCAGGTTGTTAATGAGTCTTCCGCCAATCTTGTTGCCACATTCTTCTTCATATAGTCCAGCTTCTCGGATTATTTGCTCAGCACACGGATTGAATAGGTATGGTGAAAGGATCCAACCCTGACGCACACCTTTCCTGACTTTAAACCATTCAGCATCCCCTTGTTCTGTCAGAACGGCTGCCTCTTGATCTATGTAAAGGTTCCTCATGAGAACAATTAAGTGTTCTGGAATTCCCATCATTCACAATGTTATTCATAGTTCGTTATGATCCATACGGTCAAATGCCTTTGCATAGTCAATAAAACACAGGTAAATATCCTTCTGGTATTCTCTGCATTCAACCAAGATCCTTCTGACATCAGCAATGATATCCCTGGTTCTGCATCCTCTTCTGAAACTAGCCTGAACTTCTGGCAGTTCCCTGTCGATATACTGCTGCAGCCATTTTTGAATGATCTTCAGCAAAATTTTGCTTGCATGTGATATTAATGATATTGTTCTACAATTTCCACATTCATATATATATATATGTATATAGGAAGGTGTGGAATCACCGTGCAGAAAGCCATTTAGCCTTTGCTCCTGGTTTCTGAGAGTTGGGCCACACCTGTAGTTAGTGAGTAGAGGCAGTCCAGACCAAGAGGGACTACCTGGAGGCCCAGTGCTGACTAAGCCCCATGAGGGATGATGTAATCCATCACGGCCATGTGGTGAGGCCAATAAAGGCGTTGGAAGACAGGGGCTCAGATGGAGCTTCAGGATGATGACTATGCATGGGAGATGGTAGCATAGGATGTGGAAAATGTGCTATGATCCCTCCCAGAGGTCACCCTATGTGTCTCTTCATTTGTATCCTCTTTTGTTCTATTGAAGCCGTTTTTGTGGGTGTGGTATCCTCTCCATGAACTCTGTGAGTACAGCCAGCAAATTATCAGACCCAAAGGAGCAGCAGGAGTCAGCCAATCTGGAGTGAGGGGTATCATGTGGACTCCCGGACTTGTGGCAAGTACCCTGTGGGGACAGAGGAAAGCTCCAAATTTGGGGCCAGCATGTCTGAAATGGGGGGTAGTCATGTGGACTCCCAAGCTTGCAGCTGGTACTTGCTGACCTAGTTCTGGTGGGCTGGGAATGAGAGAAGTAAGGGCTGGGTGGGCAGCAGGGGTCTGAACTGAGCAAGGAAGGGAAACTGAGATTTCCACAGGATGTAATTGGGATATGGACTGGGATTCGTTACGCACTGCTTTGGCATCAATTTGGCATTAGAGGTGAGTGATCTTGGTCTTCCTGGACTGTTTTTTCTATGAAAGTATTGACATAAAATACATTCATTAACTCCTTTGTTCATATTGATAATTTTTAGCTGGTCCATAATATTTGACCATCTCAATTACGTCACCCACTGCCATCAAATCTTTGTATATAGAACAGGGGTCAGCAAACTTTTCCGTAAAGGGCCAGATAGTAAATAATTTTGGCATTGTGGGTCAATAAGAAAAAACAAGGGTATTATGTAGGTACCTGCATAACCATTTAAAATATAAATATTTTAAAATAAAAAAAAAATTCTTAGCCTTTAGGCTGTGCAGAAATAGGGGGCAGAATGAATTTGGTCCATGGTTGTAGTTTGCTGACCTTGATATGTGTACAAGATGCAGAATTTTATAACACTGTGTGTCTCTCATTTACACACTTGTCAAACTTGTGTGCAAATTTAATTCATGATTTTCTTTCTTTACAAAGTTTAGTCTCTATGAACTCAGGAATTACAGTAAGTCCCCATGTTACAAATGTCTGACTTATGGACAATTCATACTTGCCCTTTAACATTATGTAAATCTGCCCTCATTTTGAAAAGATTGAACCAACACCTACTTGCAACAAATTCATCACAATCATCTTTACTTGCTGCACGTGCAGCTATTACATCATTCAGAAGACTTGGAGCTTTTCTTGCACTAAACCAAAAACCTGTTGCCATTGAGTCGATTCCGACTCATAGCCTCCCCACGGGATAGAGTAGAACTGCCCCCATAGGGTTTCCAAGGAACGGCCGGTGGATTTCAACTGCCGATCTTTTGATTAGCAGCCAAACTCTTAACCACTACCCACCAGGGCCCCTTTCTTGCACTAAAGTAAGGCTCAATAACAGCCATATGCACCTGTTCCGATTACCTACAAATTCATCTTAAGGTCTGAAAGACACACTTAGGAATGGATCTTGTCAGTAACCCCTTGAGCCGATGCTCAATGAATTTTAGTCTCTTTCCCATCTCACCATCCTCTACAGGGTGATATCCTTGAAGACAGTGCCAGGGTTTATTCATTTTTTAGTTCCCCCTTTCCTAATACTCTCCCAAAGATTTACACATATGAGAACCACAGGAATATATATATTTTTTTAATCCATAGAGGATAGAGCCATGTGTAGAAATGCCTTTTTATATTTCTGTTAGCAGAGCAGGGTGAGGCCATGATGGGGTCAGTGTCAAACCCGTATTTCATCTATGCAGAGAATATAATGGTTGAAAGCATGATTCAGCTCTAACTTCTGTGCCCTGATTTATATTTACTGCATTTCTTTTTCTGGTAGGTCTCAAGTTAATGGCTTTGAAGAGTAACACAGATTTTACATATTTAAACTGTAATCCTTCCCCAACACTCATAAAAGCCTTCCCATATGGACAAGATGTTCCTTGTCATTTCCTTGGGGATGCTCACAGCTGGGTTCCTGCAGAGTCACAAGGAATCTTAAAGTTTTGCATTTCAGAGAAGCATAGTCCATAAACGTAGCATCACCAAGGAGAAATCAATCATTTAAAAATATTTGGTTAAGATTTCATGTTATAAGCCTGTCCAGAATAATGTTAAGTATACGAAATCACATTTTCTTTGGCATGTAAGAGCACCAGTTGAGGTTGAATGGTTGAAGGCAGTATACTATATTGAAGGCCCAATGACATTTGCGTTTTAAATTATGTTTTTTTCTTTTTTTAATTCCTTCCCTTCTTTTCTCCTTCCTTCCTTCCCTTCTTTCCCCATTTCTTCCTCTTTCCTTTCTTTTCTCACTCCTCTCTCTCCTTTAATTTCTCATTTTACTATATTACAACCATGTAAGAGAAATATGTATTTCGTTAGATATTGAGGTTATACATAAAGTAACAATTTGAGGTGAAAAGCAAACAGAGAAATTTGTGTTTCTCACGTTTGCATCCCGGCCTTTGTACAACTGCCTCAGATAATGCCTAGAATGAGTGATCCTGTGATCTAGAAAGTGAATAACCACCTTGGAGCGGGGAGCAGAATTCATCACGTTGGAAGGTTTAGATTCCCCAGTTGTACTGCATGCAGACTATTTGGGTTAAATATTTTCAGGCTCTCTCTGATGATTGATTATTTATTTATTGACTTTAAAATGTTTGCCCCAAAGACTTGGGAGGGTCATTTCTTAGAATTCACATTCCTGAGCAATCCCAACTGCTCACACTTCTTTGTTTCATAGCTGTGCAAGCATGACTTCGTGATGGGCTGTGAAAACAAAGCATCCAGACTAGTTTTCTGTTTTAACAGAAACAGAGCATGAGGTGATGTTGGTACCTTTAGATGCCAGAGAATTTACTAGCCAAAGGCACATCTAATACAAGTAGAAAAAGTATAAATTCAAGATGACTAGAGAACTTGAGGATGCCTGTAAATGATCTTCACTTCAACATACTGAGGTTGAGAAAAAATCACATTCGGTATTTAAAAAAATATGTTCAGTTCAAAAAGTAGATAAAGTACCTTAGAAGAATATATGTACTATTGAGAAGTAAAATAACTGTTTCTGGAAACAGAAAAATGAATAGGGAAATGGTGAAGCTGTGGTGAAAGGTCTCTGTACAGAAAAGCATGCAGGATGGCTAATGAGGCCACAATCTGGCTTTTAACTCCCTGGCGGGCCAAGGAGAAAGCAAGTTTGCTCAGTTACAAGAAATTTAAAACGATCATGAGATTAGGTACAACATAAAGAGTTCTTCCAATGACAAACTCAATAAATATTTCTTCTTCATAGGGAAGCATTCCATTTATATGAAGACAGATATTGTAATAATCTTTGCTGAAGTTGCCTAAAGACTTTTTTATCTCTTGAGGGACTAGTAATATTTTGCAGATACATACAAACCTAAGAGTCAGAGTTGTGTTCTAGGAGATGGAATAATTTAGACTCTTTAGATTTCTAGGTTTCTGGATGATGGGCTTGATTGGGGATACTAGGATTGAGATAAGAAGTCAGGGAGCAATACCCAATTTTATTAACCTGTGAAAGTGGCCTTTGTGATCTTTTCAAGACATCCTAAAGGAGAAACAATAGAACCAAATGCATGTGGTGGTGGTAGTAGTGAGGTGGTGGTGATGGTGTGTTTTTAGGCTGGCAGGCAGTGAGAAGGATGGGAAGAATAATCACCAATTATGAAGTCTCTTCTGCCTGTGGGGCATTCTTAAACTTTTCACAATCATTCAAAGTGTCATAGACATGATTGCTAAGACCTTCATATTCATTATATAGATTTATAATGATCCAATTTAATTTTGAATTAAGCTCTTTTGACAAGTATAAAGAAGATTTATTTTTAAATTTATTATGGTTTTCAAACTATTTCCCTTGTTTGTTGTACATGTATACTCAGCTCATACACGCATATCAGTACATAGCTCATTTTTTTTTTCTGTCATTTTCTATCATTTATGTCTTTACAACACTTGGGTATCACAAAGAATAAATTCTGGATCAATTAATACTAGATTATCTCATTGTTTAACTACTTGTAAGTTATTAATTTTAACCAAATATATATTTTCTTCCATTAAATGTAGTTAAGAGACTGAAGCATAATAGCAGGGCTTTTGTTGGTGTATATGAACAGAAATAACTTACTCAGTATTTCCCTATGTTGGCTTCTAAATTCCCACATTTCTTGCAGGGCTATGTTATATTTTTCAGGGTTTTTATCTGTCTGATTTCTTTTGCATGGTCATATTAAAAATTATTGTATGTAAGCACAGGAAAGTCAACTCAAGCTAGCTTGAGAATTTTTTGGTTTACCAAACTGGGTGGTCTAGGGGAGAATGTTAACACCCAGTGACATCAAGGAAATAAAACAATTTTGCCAGCTCTCTGTTGCTCGCTCTCAATCTCTCTACTCTGTTTTTCCTCTATGGCTTAATTTTGTACACATGTAGATAGCTGTTGGCAGCCCAGACTCATACCCTCCTAGTCACCAAGTTCAGCATAGAGTTTCTTTCTTTCATTTCTCAATTCTATTATCAACCAAAAAAAAAAAAAAGAAAACCATTGCCATCAAGTCAGTTTGACTCATAGCAAACCTATAGGACACAATAGAATTGCCCTATAGGGTTTCCAAGGAGCGCCTGGTGGATTTAAACTGCTGACCTTTTGGTTAGCAGCCGAGATCTTAAACATTGTGTCATCAGGGCGCCAAACCTAGAAAAAAAATCAATTTATCCCTGTTTGGATCACATATTGTCCTCTGAACTAGTTGTTGTTAGAGTTATGGGATTCTCTAAATGGTCCAGAATAGATTACATACCTGGCTCTTTGGCCATTCCAGACAGTTGGAATTGTGGGTGGTAGTTCTCCCTAAAAAAGGAAGATTTATTTCTACATATACTGTTTCAAATATATTCCTATTTAATATCAGAAATTGTTCAATGTAAAGTAAGAAATGCAATTTTTGTTTCACCAAAGGGAAAAAAAAATTTTGCATTCTTTCCAAGCAAAGATGCTGGGTAATATACAATCTTTTGAGTCAGGTCTGGATGTGGCTCCTGGTCTAGCAATATGCAGCTAAATAACCAGTTAACAACTGCTAACATACTCAACATACCTCCATTAGGAAAGGGAAAATGGGAGGCTAAATACCATTTCCTTGATAATGGCAATGTAGTGATTTATAGTCAACTAATTTGGCTATCTCAAGTTCTGCTCCTGCCTATACCCCTGGTAACATCCAATAAATGATCTTAATAATGTGTGTGTGCATATGAGTATCATACCTCAATAAGGGAGTAAATCAAAGATAAAAGGGCTTGATCAATTCTGGTTGCCCCAATTTCCTTTACTATTAAGATGTCTCAGATCTTACATTGTTTTTAACTATCTCATAGCCTTTGTTATCAAAAACTTCATGGAAGCGGGGCCAAGATGGCAAAATAACCAGACACTTCCGGTGATCCCTCTTACAACAAACCCCTGAAAAACCAAGTGCAATGATTATATTTATGACAAACTAGGAGCCCTGAACATCAAAGCCGAAGTTAGAAAATGGACTGAGTGGCAGGGGGAAAGAAAGACAGTACAGAAGCAGAAAGCAGTTACCGGACTTGAATTGCCAGGATACCTCTGGGACCATCTCTGGGAGCTGCTGTGGTGGGCTGGTGGTAGCATTTGGCCACAGTTTCCTCAGGGAGAAACAGTCAACCACACAGCCTACTCACACCTCTGGAACCAGAGAAGAACAGCCCTCAGCAAAAGCTAAGTACTTGAGAATATTTTACCGTACCCCCCCACCCCAAAGTCAGCTTCAGTGGCTGTCAATTTCCCTGTACCTGAGATACATCCTGCTGAGCAACCTGAACCATTCTCCTGGCTTTAGAGAAGGAAAAAATTTACAACTGGAGGAAAAGATAATTTGCCAGCTCCACTAAACTGGGGAGCCCCAGACAGAAGCGGCTCCTACCCAGGCATAAACAGTCTGTGGACTTTGATTAGCTTTCCACCCTGCATGGCCTTGTGTGGGCCTATTTCAGGAGAATAGGCCCTTGCTGATAGACTGAAACTGTTTCAGCTCTGCGGTGGACACGTGGGTATTTGATGTTTGGCACCTCTTTGCCTATTAAACAGGATCCTCACCTGCCCACATCAGGGGCTTAAGGACTGGTGGCTCCACTCAGGTTACCCAGCAACCTGTGACAGGGGTCCAAGGATAACTGGTAACTCCCAGTCCTTACAACCAAAAGCATGGGGTACCCATGGTCCACCTGCAGAACCCACCCACCTGTGCACTCCAGGGAACAGGGACACACTTTCCTCACAGACACTTGGGGGGTGATTCTCAGCCCCCTGCCTTGTTCAGGGCATACCCCCCGTCTTGTTCAGGGCATGACCCCTGCTGCAACCAGATACCAGTACCTACACCAATCACCCCGCCCCTCTAAGACTGTACAGCAGAACCTGTATCACACACTTGATGATCAGCTACCTGGACACCTGAGCTGAATCGATACAAGAAAAGTGAATGGACTCCTAGACTGATATACCTGATAACAGCTCTAGCCATCTGGGGACAGAACCTCAGAGCTTCAAAGGTGAAAATAATCAAGCTAGCACATTCAAGCAACCCATCTGGGCATATCGAAACAAAACAAAGCAAGAACCTATGATACAGTAAGCCAAAATAAAATAAATTAAAACAATAACTTATAGATGGCTCAGACACAACAGTTAATATCAAATCACATAAAGAAGCAGACCATGATCGCTTCAACAAGCTCTCAAAACACAGTGTCCAGGGATCTACTGGATGAAGGAGGCTTCCTGAAATTACCAGATACAGAATACAAAAGATTAACGGACAGAACTCTTCAAGACATCAGGAAAGAGATTACGAAGGAGATCAAGCAATACACCAAACAAGCCAAGGAACACACAGATAAAGCAATTGAAGAAATTGAAAAAGTTATTCAAGAACATAATGAACAATTTAAAAAGCTGGAAAAATCCATAGACAGACATCTATCAGAAATTCAGAAGATTAACAATAAAATTACAGAAGTAGACAACTCAATAAAACTCAGAGGAGCAGAACTGAGCAAGTGGAAGGCAGAATTGGTGAGATTGAAGATACAGCACTTAGCACCATTATATTTGAAGAAAAATCAGATAAAATAATTTAAAAAAAGAAACCTTAAGAATCATGTGGGACTCTATCAAGAGAACTAACCTATGAGTGATTGGAGTACCAGAACAGGGAGGAATAACAAAAAATACAGAAAGAATTGTTGAAGATTTGTTGGCAGAAAACTTCCCTGATATTGTGAAAGAAGAGAAGATATCTATGCAAAATGATCATCGAACTCCACATAAGGTAGATTTTAAAAGAAAGTCACTACGACATATTATAACCAAACTTGCAGAAACCAAAGATAAAGAATTTTAAGAGCAGCTAGGGATAAATGAAAAGTTACCTACAAGGGAAATCCAATAAGAATAACTCGGACTACTCAGCAGAAACCATGTAGGCAAGAAGGCAATGGGATGACTTAAATAAAAAAACTGAAGGAAAAAATTTGCAAGCCAAGAAACTGTCTCTCAAATATGAAGGTGAAATTAGGACATTTCCAGGTAAATAGAAGTTTAGGGAATTTGTAAAAACCAAACCAAAGCTACAACAAATACTAAAGGGAGTTCTTTGGTTAGGAAATCAATAATATCAGGCATCAATCCAAGACTAGAACACTGGACAAAGCAATCAGATGTCAACCCAGATAGGGAAATCAAAAAAATAAATCAAGATTTAAAAAAAAAAAAAAAACACTCAAAACAGGGAAACAGCGATGTTACTATATAAAAGAAGACAACTTTAAAACAATAAAAAGGAATTTAAGAAACGTAATCATAGATCTTTCAAATGGAGAAGGAGACAAGGCTATATGAAGAAATAAAAGTTAGGTTTGAACTTAGAAAAAAGGAAATAAAAGGAAACTAACAATCCTATTCATCACAATAAGTTACAAGAAAAAAAGAATCAACAGAAACAAAATCAACAATGACAAATAAGAGGAAGAGACAATGTATGAAGATAAACTATACAGCATAAAAAATTTAGTGGGTAAAAGAAACTCAACAACATCCAAAAAAAGACATCAAAATGACAGCACTAAACTCATACTTATCCATAATTATGCTGAATGTAAATGGACTAAATGCACCAGTAAAGAGGCAGAGAGTGGCAGAATGGATAAAAAAACACCATCCATGTATATGCTGCCTACAAGAGGAAACCTTAGACTTAGAGAGACAAGCAAACTAAAACTCAAATGATGGGAAAAAATATATCAAATGACAATCAAAAAAGAGCAGGAGTGACAATATTAATTTCTGACAAAATAGACTTTAAAGTTGAACCCACCACAAAAAATAAGGAAGGACACTTTATAATGATGAAAGAGACAATACACCAGGAGGATAGAACCATATTAAATATTTATGCACCCAATGACAGGGCTGCAAAGATACATGAAACAAACTATCAGCATTGAAAAGTGAGATGCACAGCACCACAATCATAGTAGGAGGCTTGAACACAGGACTTTCAGTGAAGGACAGGACATCCAGAAAGAAGCTCAATAAAGACACAGAAGATCTAAATGCCACAATAAACCAACTTGACCTCGTAGACATATACAGAACACTCTACCCAACAGCAACCAAGTGTACTTTCTTTTCTAGTGCACTTGGAACATTCTCTAGAATAGACCACATATTAGGTCATAAAGCAAGACTTAGCAGAATCCAAAATAATGAAATAGTACAAAGCATCTTCTCTGACCATAAGGCCAAAAGAGTAGAAATCAATGACAGAAAAAAGCAGGGAAAAGAAATCAAACACTTGGAAACTGAACAATACCGTGGTCAAAAAAGACTGGGTTATAGAAGACATTAAGAATAGAATAAAGAAATTCATAGAATCCAATGAGAATGAAAACTCTTCCTATCAGAACCTTTGGGACACAGGGAAAGCAGTGCTCAGAGGTCAATTTACATCAATAAATGCACACATACAAAAATAAGAGGGGGCTAAAATCAAAGAATTATCCCTACAACTTGAACAAATAAAAAGAAAGCAAAAAAAGAAATCTTCGGCCACCAAAAGAAAGCAAATAATAAAAATTAGAGCAGAATTAAATGAAATAGAAAACAGAAAAAACAATTGAAAGAATTAATAAGACCAAGCTGGTTCTTTGAAAAAATTAACAAAATTGATAAACCATTGGCCAAACTGACAAAAGAAAAATAGGAGAGAAAGAAAATAACCCTAATAAGATGAGATGTGTGACATTACAACAGGCCCAGCTGAAATTTAAAACACTCATAGCAGAAAACTAAGAAAAATTGTATTCTAACAAATTTGGAAATCTAGAAGAAATAGATGAATTCCTAGAAACATACTACCTACCTAAAAGAACACAAGTAGAGGTAGAACAACTCAATAGACCGATAATGAAAGAAGACATTGAAAAAGTAATGAAAAAACTCCCAACAAATAAAAGCTCTGCTCCGGACGACTTCACTGCAGAATTCTACCAAACTTCAAAGAAGAGTTACCACTACTACTAAAGGTATTTCAAGCATAGAAAACGACAGAATACTACCAAACTCATTCTGTGAAGCCAGCATATCCCTGATACCAAAAACAGCTAAAGACAGCACAAAAAAAGAAAATTACAGACCTACATCCTTCATGAACTTAGATGCAAAAATCCTCAACAAAATTCAAGCCAAAAGACTTCAACAACATATCAAAAAATAACAATAATAATTCATCATGACCAAGTTTTTTTTTTTTTTTTTAAGTGGGATTCATACCAGGTATGCAGAGATAGTTCAACATTAGAGAAACAATGAATGTAGTCCATCATATGAATAAAACAAAAAACAAGAACCACATGATTTTACCAATTCATGCATAAAAGGCATTTGACAAAGTCCAACACCCATTCATGATAAAAACTCTCAGAAAAATAGGGATAAAAGGAAAATTCATCAACACAATAAATGGCATTTATACAAAGCCAACAGCCAACATCATCGTAAATGGAGTCTGAAAGCATTCCTCTTGAGATCAGGAACCAGACAAGGATGCCCTTTATCATGACACTTAGTCAATATTGTACCGGACATCCTAGCCACAGCAGTTAGGCTTGGTAAAGAATTAAAGGGCATCCAGAATAGTAAGGAAGAATTAAAAGTATCTCTATCTGCAGATGACATGATCTTATACACAGAAAACCTTAAGGAATCCTCAAGAAAACTACTGAAACTAATGGAAGAGTTCAGCAGACTATTGGGGTATGAGATAAACGTACAAAAATCAGTTGGATTCCTCTACACCAACAAAAAGAACATCGAAGAGGAAATCACCAAATCAATGCAATTTACAGTAGCCACCAAGAAAAACAAATACATAGGAATAAATCTTACCAGAGACGTAAAAGACCTATACAAAGTAAACTACCAGATACTACTGCAAGAAACCAAAAGAGACCTACATAAGTGGAAAAACATGCCATGCTCATGGGTAGGAAGGCTTAATGTTGTAAAAATCTCTATTCTACCAAAAGTAATCTATAGATACAATACAGTTACAATCCAAATTCCAATGAAATTTTTTAATGCGATGGAGAAATAAATCACCAACTTCATACGGAAGGGAAACAGGCTCCAAGTAAGTAAAGCAATAGTGAAAAAGAAGAACAAAGTGGGAGGCCTCACTCTACCTGATTTTAGAATCTATTATACCCCCGCAGTAGTCAAAACAGCCTGGAATGGTACAAAAACAGATACATAGACCAATGGAACAGAATTGAGAATCCAGATATAAATGCATCCACGTATGAGCAGTCTATATTTGACAAAGGCCCAAAGTCAGTTAAATGGGGAAAAGACTGTCTCTTTAACAGATGGTGCTAGCATAACCGGATATCCACCTGCAAAAAAAATGAAACAAGACCCATACCTCACACCATGCAGAAAAATGAACTCAAAATGGATCAAAGACCTAAATATAAAATCTAAAATAATAAAGATCATGGAAAAAAAACTAGGGAATACCCTAGGAGCCCTAATACATGGCATAAATAGTACACAAAACATTACTAGCAATGCAGAAGAGACACTAGATAACTGGGAGCTCCTAGAAGTCAAACACCTATGCTCATCCAAAGAGTTCACCAAAAGAGTAAAAAGATTACCTACGGACTGGGAAAAAGTTTTTAGCTATGACATTTCTGTTCAGCATCTGATCTCTAAAATCTACACGGTTCTGCAAAAATTGAACCACAAAAAGACAAATAACCCAATTATAAGTTGGGCAAAATATATGAACAAGCACGTCACTAAAGAAGACATTCAGGAAGCTAACAAATACATGAGGAAATGCTCATGATCATTAGCCGTTAGAGAAATGCAAATCAAAGCTATAATGAGATTCCATCTCATTTGAACAGGGTTGGCATTAATCCAAAAAACACAAAATAATAAATTGTGGAGAGGCTGTGGAGAGACTAGAACACTTATACACTGCTGGTGGGAATGTACAACCACTTTGGAAATTGATTTGGCGCTTCTTTAAAAAACTAGAAATAATATTACCATAGGATCCAGCAATCCTTGGAATATATCCTAGAGAATTAAGATCCTTTACACAAACAGAAATAGGCACACCCAAGTTCACTGCAGCACTGTTTACAATAGCAAAAAGATGGAAGCAACCGAGGTGCCCATCGATGGATGAATGGATAAATAAATTATGGTATATTCACACAGTGGCATACTGCACATTGACAAAGAACAA
Source organism: Loxodonta africana (assembly GCF_030014295.1). Lineage (NCBI taxonomy): Eukaryota > Metazoa > Chordata > Mammalia > Proboscidea > Elephantidae > Loxodonta > Loxodonta africana. The sequence goes on along the minus strand of NC_087345.1, from coordinate 185,917,451 downwards.
TGATGAATCCATGAAACATTTCATAACATGTAGGAATCTGGAAGGCATTATGCTGAGTGAAATTAGTCAGTTGCAAAAGGACAAATATTGTATTCCATTGGAAAAAAACGATTTCCATCGAGTCAATTCTGACTCATAGTGACCCTATAGGACGGATTAGAACTGCCCCATAGAGTTTCCAAGGAGCGCCTGGCAGATTTGAACTGCTGACCTTTAGGTTAGCAGCCATAGCACTTAACCACTACGCCACCAGGGTTTCCAGTTATATAAGACAATTATTATAATAACTTTGATATGAGTCAGAATTGACTCAATGGCACTGAGTTTGTTTTTTTGGTTTTGGAGAAATAGTTTAAACACAGAAGAAAATATTCTTTGATGGTTATGAGAAGGTGGAGGGAGGGAATGAAGGAGAGGGGCTTTCACTAATTAGACAGTAGATAAGAATTATTTTAGATGAATGGAAAGAACACACAATAAAGGCAAGGTCAGCACAACTGGACTAAACCAAAAACAAAGTTTCCTGGATAAGCTGAATGCTTCAGTGGCCAGTGTAGTAGGGGTGGGGGTTTGAGGACCATGGTTTCAGGGGACATCTAAGTCAATAGGCTTAATAAAATCTATTAAGAAAATATTCTGCATTCCACTTTGGAGAGTGGAGTCTGGGGTCTTAAATGTTAGCAAGCGGCCATCTAAGATGCATCAATTGGTCTCCACCCACATGGAGCAAAGGAGAATGAAGAATACCAAAGACACAAGGAAATTATGAGCCCAAGAGACAGTAAGGGCCACATAAACCAGAGACTACATTAGCCTGAGACCAGAAGATCTAGATGGTGCCCCACTACAACCGATGTCTACCCTAACAGTGAACAACAGAGAACCCTTGAGGGAAAAGGAGAGCAGTGGGATGCAGACCCTAAATTCTTGTAAAAAGTTCAGACTTAATTGTCTGACTGAGACTAGAAGGATCCCGGAGGTCGTGATCCCCAGACCTTCTGTTGGCCCAGGACAGGAACCATTCCCAAAGCCAACTCTTCAGACAGGGATTGGACTGGATTATGGGATAGAAGGTGATACTGGTGAATAGTATGCTTCTTGGATCAAGTAGACACTTGAGACTATGTTGGTATCTCCTGTATGGAGGGGAGATGAGAGAGCAGAGGGGGTCTGAAGCTAGCTGAATGGAGATGAAAATACAGGAGGGAAGGAGTGTGCTGTCTCACTAGTATGAGTGACTGACTTGATTAGTAAACTTTCACTTAACGCACAATAAAAATTAAAAAAAAAACAACTTTGTTAGTTAAGGTTTCCTTGCAACAGTAAACTCATCTTTTGTAATTTTTCAATTCACTAAATGAGGTCAATCAGGCATCATTAGGGTATAATATAATCTGTTGTTGTTGTTAGGTGCCGTCGAGTCGGTTCCGACTCATAGCGACCCTATGCACAACAGAACGAAACACTGCCCGGTCCTGAGCCATCCTTACAATCTTTGTTATGCTTGAGCTCATTGTTACAGCCACTGTGTCAATCCACCTCATTGAGGGTCTTCCTCTTTTCCGCTGACCCTGTACTCTGCCAAGCATGATGTCCTTCTCCAGGGAATCATCCCCCCGACAACATGTCGAAAGTATGTAAGACTCAGTCTCGCCATCCTTGCCTCTAAGGAACATTCTGGTTATACTTCTTCCAAGACAGATTTGTTCGTTCTTCTGGAAATCCACGGGATATTCAATATTCTTCGCCAACACCACAATTCAAAGGCGTCAATTCTTCTTCGGTCTTCCTTATTCATTGTCCAGCTTTCACATGCATATGATGTGATTGAAAATACCATGGCTTGGGTCAGGTGCAATATAATCTACCCTTGAATAATACTTTTTAGAGTATTGTTTACTAACATGAATTCCTAGTAAAATATACCTGGTATTTACAGTTTCCAACCAAAAAAAACCAAACCCAGTGCCGTCGAGTAGATTCCGACTCATAACAACCCTATAGGACAGAGTAGAACTGCCCCATAGAGTTTCCAAGGAGCGCCTGGCGGACTTGAGCTGCCGATCCTTTGGGTAGCAGCCGTAGCACTTAACCACTACGCCACGAGGGTTTCCTACAGTTTCCAAGATGTCAAAATTACGTGTTTTATTCCCTATGGTACTTTATCTCTCCACTGCCTTTCATTCTGTTTTCTTCTCACTTCTTGTAATACTTTAAGTGCCAGGGACATTCTTAGTTGTTTTTTGTTAATACAGCCTTTTTCAAGTGTGCTTACAAGTTTTTGATCTCCTTTGTACTTTACTTGCAGGTATATGTTCAGTGTTGTTCATTCTTAAGCTAATATCCTGGGCCCTCTTTACTCACTCTCTGCAATTGCCTTGAACGATATCCTAAAATGATGTTTCCAGATAAAACCTATGTCCAGTTCAAAGTTATCTCATGAGATTCAAGTCTTCATGTTGCATTAGATGTAGCAAATTTTCCCTTGGCTACTAAAAGTCTGTCAAGTGCAAAAGGTTCTGCACCTTCATAAACACTACCTAGTTAGTTTTTTTTTTTTTTAGTTTACCAAGCCAGAAATCTGGGAACCATGTTGATTTTCTTTACCCACTCTCACTATGCACACCCAAAATAATTATAAATGTTTTCCATTTTTGCACCTAAACATTTCTAAATTTTCCAATGTTTTTCCATGACCACTAAAACTATTCTAGTTTAAATTATCATAATTACTTAGCATTTAGATTTTTTTTTTTTTTTTTTTTAGATGCAAACCTGACTATATTGTTTCCCTAAATAAAATAATTGCTTTAAATGGACAACCACTGCTGTAAGTGTAAAATCCAAACCCTTATCTGGCCCATCAGATGAATATGTGTACATCAATAAGCCCAAGTTGGAGCAATAGAACTGCCCAGGCAACCCACAGAATAAGGAGAAATAATCAATCATTGTTGATTAATCATCAATGAAATTCATGTCAGAAATGAGGTAGAAAAACCTAAAGCATGTGCCATTGGGCTTGGCCATGGGTAGAAATTGGAGACTGGAAAGGCAGCAAGGAGAATGTTAGTAGAGGCTGGAAGAGCAATGAAGAAACTGCTGTCAGACACTGGAGAGTGACTATGGGTGTAATAATTCCTGGAAGTGTAGCCTGTGATAACTTAAAAGATAGAAGATGTATCCTATGGATTTGTGGGTATGGCTAAGAAGATTAGCAGAATATTGAAAGTGTCAAATCACTTCTTTTAGCTACATATTAAAAGATGTCACAAGAGAAAGATGTTCAGTTTGTAAGAAGAATTTAGAGAAAATATGGAAGGCCCAGAGTAGTTTCAGCAGGCATAAAAGAAAAGTCTTAAAGAAAGAACTGGCCTCAGGGTAATGATACAATTATAAATTGTTATAAGACTTCTTGCTGAGATATTTGAAAGATAAAAAATGCTTTCTAGTAGACCCTCTCTGCTAGACAAAAGTGTTCCTAAATATCTTAAGGGGTTTGTGTAATACAGCATCATGAATCATGGCCAAAAGGGGAGGGATGTTTGTCTAAAAACAAATATATGGGAGTGGCTTTTGTCTCATGAAATGGACTATAATCTGATACATGAAAGACTTACAATTTTTTAAAGGAGCTGCATCAGTTTGGGCTAAACAAGACAGAGAGAGGTGAAAAAGAAAAGAAGTCTTTGGGCTCCTAACATCTTATGGGCAGAAATTAGGCCAGGAAAATGACTTAGCTGCAAATATGAACCTTCAGTGGAAAATAATAACGTATCAAAGGACGAAAGCAAGAACCCAGAGATTGGAGCCAACAATAATAATAGGGATCACAACAGACAGCCCCAGAAAGAGCAGGGGAAAAATGTAGAACAGAACTCAAATTCATGAAAAAGGACTAGGCTTACTGGTCTGACAGAGACTGAAAGAACCCCTAAAACTATGGCCCCCAGACACCCTACTAACCCAGAACTGAAACCATTCCCAAAGTCTACGTTTTAGACAAAGATTAGACAGGCCTATAAAACAAAAAAAATAACACATGTGAGGAATATGCTTCTTAGTTTAATCAAATATAGGAGACCAAATGGGCAACTTCTGTCCAAAAGCAAAATGAAAAGGCAGGAAAGAACAGTAACTGGACAAATGGACACAGGGAATCCGGGGTGGAAAAGAGAAGCATGCTGTCACATTGTGGGAATTACAACCAATGTCACAAAACAATATGTGTATACATTTATGAATGAGAAATTATCTTGAGTTGTAACCTTTCGCCTAAAAGACAAGAAAAAAGAAGTGAAATCTATTTATTCACTCCTGGAATCTGTAATAGTCTTCGTGATTTGGTTTGACTAACATAATATGGCTACTGTGGCAGAAATCACTTTGTGGAACTTCTGAGAAAAGGACTTAAGATGCCAAGAAACACCCAGTTACTGCCAGCTTAGTTTAGGAATCCCTGTTATGTGCCACCATGCTGTCTAATACTCCCACTAATTACTGTGTGTCATTGAAAAATTTGTCATCAGGAATTGCATAAAATTTCTATAGGTAGCATTGCTATACACCGAAACAATACTTTACCTATGTTAGAGATAAACAATTATTCTTCAAATCTAATGGCATTTTTGTAGGGTGGATATTAGTTAATTATGAGAAAGTCGAATCAGTAATGACAAGCAAGAGGATTTTATTATTTTCTTTTAACAATTCATTGTGTTTGTGCACCCCAACAAATAAAACCATAAATTATTTATTGGCATTTTTAACCCCTATTTAAGTTTCTCTTTTTAAAATAATTAGACTGGTTTTCTAAAATCACACTCTAAAACCATCCTTATTTTGAAATCAGAACATACACAGATTAGTAAAACTATAATGCTTTGGGTCAATTGCTATGTAATGCCCTGGTTATTATAAATTTATTTAATATATTGTTAATACTAGTGATCATCACAATCATCCTAAACCATTTTTTATTTCTCTTCCTAATGTGAAGAAACAGCAACATATGCCATTTTTCCAAGGGTCACAACTAGAAAACAGACAAATTCTGCATCTGAGGGTATTGATTTTGCCTCCAGTTTAAAATCAACAGTATTTCAATCCTTATCTTGTTATACAGGTCTGCAGGTTGAGATCTGGAAGATACGAAGGAATGTTTGTCATGATTACAGCAAAGCAGGAAGCAGAAAATCCTTTCAGTCATTTACAAGGAGAAATCTGCCAAGAAAATTAAGTAGATGGAGAGAAGGAAGAGCTTGTGCCGGGATGGTTGTCCCTACTCTTTCTGCTCTCACTGCCTTACAGCGTTTGGCTCTCCTCTACCCTCCCTACTGGTTCCCTGACAACCAAAGCACAACTTCTCCTTCTATGGGGCAAATTATTTCTACCCTTGTACTAGAAGAGAGTTGGAAGTTACGTGTATATTTCTCCCCATGTTAAAATTTGAAAAATATATCTACGAATCCTCTTCAAGAATTGTATTTATTCATTTGGAATAAAAAAACCCAAAAAACCAGATCCGTTGCCATCGACTCGATTCTGACTCATAGCAACCCTGTAGGACAGAGTAGAACTACCCCATAGAGTTTCCAAGGAGCAGCTGGTAGATTCAAACTGCCAACTTTTTGGTTAGCAGCTGTAGCACTTAACCATTGTGCTACCAGGGTTTCCATTTGGAATAAAGAACAGGATTTAAGGAACGTAGTATTTTTTTTTAGTAGAAGAGTAGGCTCATGAATGAGCAGTTGTTAAAACTAGTTAAGTCCTTGAAATCACAAAGACAATTGTGATGAATTATGATGGATAAATGTAGCTATTCAACTGATAATATTTTTATTTTTTTATCAGAGATTTTTTTTTTCATACTTTGGAGAGAGTGCTAAACGCCCCATGGCATTCATTTGAGGGGATTATTGTAGCAATGAATTATTTATTTATTTACTATTCTTCATTGGCTTCAAAACCTTATCAAAGAGACTTACTTTTTTTACGAAGGCACAGGAAAGTACAGTAAAAAATAGCAACTGAAAGAAAAATAAGACACCTTATAGAGAACAGTGGAAAATATTTCCATGAGTATGAAGCAAGTTGGTCACTGACTACATGCTTTACTTCAGTTCTGAGCTTTTTGGCAACAACAGCAAAAAAGGAAGCATAAAGGGCTCTGTCATTTTCATTGTCCAAGAAAAGATACCTTTGGGAAAAGAAACTCTTTCTGGTCTTCCGTCGCAAGCACTCATCACAGGATTTTTTTTTTTTTTTTTTGAGGTTTACTGACTAACAAGTTGAACACTGCTTTGCAACACAGGCCTAATTCATGGACCGCTGTTGTTTTGACCACCACCAATCCTGCTCTGTTGCACAGTGGTTAAGAAGCTGGCTGCTAACCAAAAGGTCAGCAGTTTGAATCCACCAGCCACTCGTTGGAAACCCTATGGGGCAGTTCTACTCTGTCCTATAGAGTCTCTATGGGCCGGAATCCACTTAACAGCAATGGTTTTGGTTTGGGATTAGTCCTATCTTCAGGGAAGTGCTTCTCCCGCAGCTTTAGCTGAGAAGAACCAATGAAAGCTCCTGTGACGTTACCTGAGCAGCCCAAACCGCTGGCCCAAGGGAAAGAACCTGATAAACTTATCCTGGGTGCTTGAACTTGGGCGATTTGTTTGGTGGTTAAAGTCACAAACTCTAAAGTTGAAAAGACGTGACTCCTATGTTTTCCACAACATGAAAGAACCAAGTCTGCAGTGTGACAAAATAAATCTGACTGAAATGCTGAGAGAACCCAATTAAGAAGAGATGGAGACAACCTTGGCTGCTTTTGAGTCAATAGTGTAAGTTTTTCCTGAGGTTCCATTTTCCCCATTCCTAATGGTTTGACCCTTCCTTTGTACTCTGCACACAGATAAATGCTCCCCTTTACTAAGACCGATATATTTGAGTTTTTGTCATTTGTAACCAAAAGAATCTTGGTTAATGCTTACACAAGAAATGCTTCATATAGCCATAACTTCTAGGTGGCTATTTTCGTTCCTCCTGTCATTTATTCGGAAACCCTGGTGGCGTAGTGGTTAAGTGCTATGGCTGCTAACCAAGAGGTCAGCAGTTCAAATCCACCAGGCACTCCTTGGAAACTGTATGGGGCAGTTCTACCCTGTCCTATAGGGTCATTACGAGTCGGAATCGACTTGACGGCAGTGGGTTTGGTTTTTGGGTCTTTTATTTGTTTCCCAAAAAGCTGTACAGTTCATTCTTATGGTGACCCCACGTGTGTCAGGGTAGAACTGTACATGCTCCACAGAATTTTCAATGACCGATTTTTCGGAAGTAGATCATCAGACCTTTGTTCCTAAGCACCTCTGGGTGGACTCAAGCCTCCAACCTTTTGGTTAACAGCCGAAAATGTTAACCACCTATGCCCAGAGTCTCCTAGCTTTTGCTAGCCTTCTTTCAAAAAAAAAAAAGTATAAGTTGCAATGGTAATGAGGATTGAGAATTATAAATATACTAACTGAAAGGCTTAACTAGTCCTAGAGAATGAACAATGTTGACCAGGGAGCAGCTACTATAAATTTGCGATCGGGCACTGCTGTTTGGTGCCATATTTGCTTCTCCTCTGGTGAGTGGTATAATGATTTGGATATAGTAAATTTTACTGAATGCTTTCTGAATGAACACACAAATGAGGCATGTACTAATCTTATATTCTAAGCCCATAAGTAGCATTGTCATCACACACACCAAGTTGGATATAATAAAGATAAAATCATGCTTGATCTGCATTATGTATAATTGCAATCTTCTCTTGGAATAGCGTTACATCCCAACCCTGCTCCCCCGTTTTCCGTAAGGGTAAGTATGGATTCAATGCTCAATACAGATGTCATCAAGTTTTGGTCTGAGTGGTATCATACTTTTTACCTCCACGGTAGAATATTCATCAAGAGCTTCTCTTGTTACTTAACCAATCAGCAGTCCTTGTCTCCAGTCTTCCTTCACTCTCGCCCTCAAAATCCCTGCCCCCAGCTAATACACTACTTCACGTGTTGTGTACGACACTTGGGGACACCTGGGTTTTCATTCCACATAAAATCATATCACCTGGAAAGAAATTTTTAAGAATTCGGGAAAACAAAAGGTACAGTACTTTCAGTCAGGTTATCTTCATGAACAGAGGCATTTCTTTTAGTTTCTGTTGGCATTTCTAGGTCAAGACAGGAAATGGAGAGTTGTGAACGTTTTTATCAGTTTATAAAAGGCAGCCTTTTAGTACCTGACTCTTAATTCTTTCCTCTGTTACTTGCATGCCTTGTTAAGGTCTCAAAATCCCCATTCTCTTCCTGCCTACAGTTTCTGTTCCTGGTGACATGGCATTCTCCCTGAGGGATGAAATTCTGCTGTCAATGGAAGGTTTCTGGGAATAAAAGGAACAAAGGGAAGCATGTGCAAGATATAGTGAGTCCCGGAACGTGTGTGTGTATTCACGTATTGTTTCTGTATTTGGGTAAGAACTTCGAGCTCTTTACATATTGTTTTATGTGCTTGAAAATATCCCTTGCTTCTTCTTCTTCCTCTTCTTTTTTTTCTTAACTGATCTTTTTATTTGTATTACTTCTTTTTGAATTGTTTCAGGTATTTCTATGAACTTGGAATATTTTTGTAAGGCTATTTCAGGCACATCAAAAAGAAAAACTGAAACTTTTGTTTGTTTCAAAATTGCTTTATTTTAGTCCATATTTTCTCTTTATTTCTAGTTATTTCCAACTTTCAAATGATCTAAATTTTCACATGTGCAAACTGCATAATAAAAAACTTGTTTATTTTGGAATAATTTATCCCAAGGTACCTTTTTTTAATATTCAAGTGGAATAAAAAGTGGCATTATATGAGCTTAGAACAATACATAGTGGAGGACTTTTTGAAGAATTGTAAATTGAAACAATTTCTATTTAGAAACAATAAGAAGATTATGGTCCCATGTAAAATGGGGTCTGAGTTGGGTATTAAAGGAGGATGGTGGGCAGTCTGTTCGAAGATGATAGCCTGGAATCACTTCTAAAGTGCTTGTTAAAAGATACACTTACTTCCTTATGCTGACCCCACATTGTAAATGTCTAGTACTCTAAAAAAGCATGTATTTCTCATGGTTCCTAGATAAGCCCTTTCCATTCACTCCTCCCTCCACTGGGAAACTCTCTCCTTCACCCTACCCCTATGCAATCCTGGTGAGACATTATGCTGGTGCAAAAAAAAAAAAAAAAAAAAACAGTTGGGTGAAAATCAGCAGATGCAACTGTAGTGTTGACTCACTTGCAACAAGCAATGAGCTCCTATTGACTCCTTTAAATAAGAATAATGACCCATAAAAAAAAATTATTTTATTTTATTTATTTAATAAATGACCCATATGCTCTCTTAATTCCTTACTTTTTCACTAACAGAAAGTACGAGACACTGGATACCTACCAATGAATAAGATAGATACAGCCCTTACCCTAATTAGAGTATAAGCTAGTGAGGGAAATTGGCACTAAAAATAATTTCTTAAATCTTTTAAATAAAACATTATTATTTCGATGTTTACAATAAAATAATACTTAAAAATAAAAATAATAAAGATAAAAAGTAATGTTTAAAAAGTATGTTGGTGCTAGTTTCCATCAAGTAGATTCTGACTCATGGTAGCCCAATGTGATATAGAATAAAACTATAGGGTTTTCTTGGCTGTAATCTCAATGGAAGGAGACTGCGAAGCCTTTTTTTCTGTGCTACCACTGTGTGAATTTGAACCACCAACATTTAGGTTATCAGTCAAGCACAATCCTTTGTGCCACCTAGGGACCCTCTTAAAAAGTATACAATGTAACAAAATTTGGTGAGTTATGATGCTCAAAACTGCCTCAAAGGCAACTAACAACAACAATAACATAATGGTGCCACATGTACATTGGGGGCTGGATAAGGTTTTCCAGGAAAATGATGCTTGATATGCCAGATATAAAATCTAATTTATGAGGCAGAGCCAAGATGGCGGAAGAGACAGATGCTTCCATCGAGCTCTCTTTACAACAAAGACCCTAAAAAACAAGTGAAATGAATATATTTGTGACAAGCTGGGACCCCTGAGCATCAAAGGCAAGCTTAGACAATGAACTGAGGGGCAGGGGAAGGAATAGGCCATTCAGAAGTGGAGAGGAGTTACTGGACCTGAATCTTGGGGAGCCCTCAGGCACCATTCCTGGAGTGGTGGCAGCGGTGGTGGGCTGGCACTAGAGTTCGGCTGCAGTTTCCTCAGGGAGAAGCAGCCAGCCACACAGCCTACTCACACCTCTGGACCTGAGGAGAAGGGCACACTTGGCAAAAGCTAAGTACTTGTGTATATTTTACCATGCGCCCCCCCACCCCTAAGCCAGCTTGAATGGCTGAATCCCTGGGCCTGAGATAGACCCTGGTGAGCACCTAGAGCATTCCTCCTGGCAATGGGGAAGGAAAAAATTTGCAACTGGGGGGAAAAGATAATTTGCTACCTCCATTCACCAGGGGAGCACAGGACAGAAGCGGCCCCTGTCCAGACATAAACTGTACATGGACATTGAGCACCTTTCCCTTCTGCATGGACCTGTGTGGGCCTATTTCTGGAGAATAGGCCCTTGTTGACAAACTCCAACCATTTCAGCTGTTCAATGGAGAGGTGGGTGTTTGACATTCGACATTGCTTTGCCTATTAAACAAGGCCCTCACCTACCCACATCAGGGACCTAAGGACTGGTAGCTCCACTCACGTCACCCAGCCACCCATGACAGGGGTCCAAAGATAACTGGTACCTCCCAGTCCTTACAACCAAAAACTTTGGGTGCCCATGGTCCGTCTGCAAAACCCACCCACTAGCACACTCCAGGGAACAGAGATGCATTTTCCTCAGAGACACTTGAGGGTCAGTTCTCAGACCCCTTCTTTGCTCAGAACGTGACCCCCTGCTGCAATCAGATATGGGTATATACGCCAATCAAGCCTGCCCCTCTAAGACTGTAGGACAGAGCCTATACCACACACTTGATATCAGCTACCTGGAAACCTCAGCTGAAATCATACAAGAAAACTGAATGGACTCTTAGACTGATATATGTGATCACAGCTCTAGACAGCTGGGGACAGGACACAAGAGCTCCAAAGGTGAAAATAATCAAGGTATTTCACTCAAGCAACCTATACGGGTATACCAAAACAAAACAAAGCAAGCAGCTATGACACAGTAAGCAAGCATAAACTAAATACAATAACTTACAGATGGCTCAGAGACAACAGTCAATATCAAGTCACATAAGGAAACAGACCATGATCACCTCAACAGGCTCTCAGAGCAAAGAATCCAGGGATCTTCTAGATGAAAATACAATACAAATACAGAATACAAAACTTTAATATACAGAACCCTTCAAGACACCAGGAAGGAAATGAGGCAATACAAAGAACAAGCCAAGGAACACACAGATAAAGCAACTGAAGAAATTAGAAAGATTATTCGGGAACATAATGAAAAGTTTAATAAGCTGGAAAAATCAATAGACAGCAATCAGAAATTCAGAAGATTAACAATAAAACTACAGAATTAGATAGCTCAATAGAAAGTCAGAGGAACAGAATTAAGCAAGCAGAAGCTAGAATTTCTGAACTCGAAGATAAATCACTTGGCACTAATATATTTGAAGAAAAATCAAATAAAAGAACTGAAAAAAATGAAGAAACCTTAAGAATCATGTGGGGCTCTATCGAAAGAGAAATAACCTACGAGAGATTGGAGTACCAGAACAGAGAGGGATAACAGAAAATACAGAGAAAATTGTTGAGGATTTGTTGGCAGAACACTTCCCTGATATTGTGAAAGATGAGAAGATATCTATTCAAGATGCTCATTGAACTCCACATAGGGTAGACCTTAAAAGAAAGTCACCAAGACATATTATAATCAAGCTTGAGGAAACCAAAGATAAAGAGAGAATTATAAGAGGATCAAGGGATAAACGAAAAGTCACCTACAAAGGAGACCCAATAAGAATAAGCTCGGATTACTCGGCAGAAACCATGCAGGCAAGAAGGCAATGGGATGACAAATTTAAAAAATTTTTAGGAAAAAAATTGCCTGCCAAGAATCATATATCCATCAAAACTGTCTCTTAAATATGAAGGTGAAATTAAGACATTTCCAGATAAACACAAGTTGAGGGAATTCTTAAAAACCAAACCAAAACTACAAGAAATACTAAAGGGAGCTCATTGGTTAGAAAATCAATAATATCAGGTATCAATCCAAGACTAGAACACTGGGCAGAGCAACCAGAAGTCAACCCAGGCAGGCAAATCCAAAAAAGCAAAGTGAGATTATTAAAAAAAAAAAGAAAAAGCCCAAAACAGGGTAACAGCCATGTTATTATATAAAAGAAGACAACATTAAAATAATAAAGAGGGACTAAGAAATATAATAATACACCCTCCATATGAAGAGGACGATAACGGCAATACGAAGAAATAAAAGTTAGTTTTAAATTTAGAAAAATAGGGGTAAATAATAAGGTAACCTCAAAGGTGACAAACTATCCTACTCATCAAAATAAAATACAAGGGAAAAATACAGACCCAGCAGAAACAAAATCAACAACAACAAATATGAGGAAAGGACAATATATAAGGAAAATCTACTCAGCACATAAAATCAAGTGGGAAAAAAAAAATGTCAACACAAAAAAAGACATCAAAATGATGGCACTAAATTCATACCTATCCATAATTACCCTGAATGTAAATGGACTAAATGCACCAATAAAGAGACAGAGAGTGGCAGAATGGATTGAAAAACAGGATCCGTCTATATGCTGCCTATGAGAGACACACCTAGACTTAGAGACACAAACAAACTAAAACTCAAAGGATGGAAAAAAAAATACCAAGCAAACAACAATCAAAAAAGAGCAGGAGTGGCAATATTAATTTCTGACAAAATAGACTTGAAAGTTAAATCCATCAGAAAGGATAAGGAAGGACACTATATACTGATTAAAGGGACAATACACCAAGAGGATATAACCATATTAAATATTTCTGCACGCAGTCACAGGGTTGCAAGATACATGAAACGAACTCTATCAGCATTGAAAAGTAAGATAGACTGCTCCACAATAATGTAGGAGACTTCAACACACCACTTCCGGTGAAAGACAGGACTTCCAGAAAGAAGCTCAGTAAAGACATGGAAGATCTAAAAGCCACAGTCAATCAACATGACCTCGTAGACATATACAGAACAATCCACCCGACAGCAAGCAAGTGTACTTTCTTTTCTAGTGCACACAGAACATTCTCTAGAATAGACCACATATTAGGCCATAAAGGAAGCCTTAGCAGAATACAAAACATTGAAATATTCCAAAGCATCTTCTATGACCATAAGGCCATAAAAGTAGAAATCAATAACAGGAAAAGCAGGGAAAAGAAATCAAACACTTGGAAACGGAACAATACCCTGCTCAGAAAAGACTGGATTATAGAAGACATTAAGGGTGGAATAAAGAAATTCAGAGAATCCAATGAGAATGAAAACACTTCCTATCAGGACCTTTGGGACACAGAAAAAGCAGTGCTCAGAGGCCAATTTATATCAATAAATGTACACGACCAAAAAGAAGAAAGGGAAAAAATCAAAGAACTATCCCTACAACTGGAACAAATAGAAAGAGAGCAACAAAAGAAACTCACAGAAACCAGAAGAAAACAAATAATAAAAATTAGAGCTGAACTAAAAGAAATAGAAAACAGAAAAACAATTGAAAGAATTAACAAGACCAAAAGCTGGCTTTTTGAAAAAATCCACAAAATTGATAAACCACTGGCCAAACTGACAAAAGAAAGACAGGAGAAGCAAATAACCTGAATAAGAAATGAGATGGATGATATTACAGCAGACCCAACTGAAATTAAAGGAATCATATCAGATTACTGTGAAAAACTATTCTCGAACAAATTTGAAAACCTAGATGAAATGGATGAATTCCTAGGAACACACTGCCTACCTAAACTAACACAAACAGAGGTAGAACAACTAAATAGACCCATAACAAAAGAAGAGATTGAAAAGGCAATCAAAAAACTATCAACAAAAAAAAGCCCCGGTCTGGATGGCTTCACTGCAGAGCTCTACCAAACTTTCAGAGAAGAGTTAACACCACTACTACTAAAGGTATTTCAGAGCATAGAAAAAGACGGAATACTAACAAACTCATTCTGTGAAGCCAGCATATCCCTGATACCATAACCAGGTAAAGACACTACAAGAAAAGAAAATTATAGACCTATATCCCTCATGAATATAGATGCAAAAATCCTCAACAAAATTCTAGCCAATAGAATTCAACAACATATCAAAAAAATAATTCACCATAACCAAGTGGGATTCATACCAGCTATGCAGGGATGGTTCAACTTTAGAAAAACACTTAATGTAATCCACCACATAAATAAAACAAAAGACAAGAATCACATGATTTTATCAATTGATGCAGAAAAGGCATTTGACAAAGTTCAACATCCATTCATGATAAAAACTCTCAGCAAAATAGGAATAGAAGGAAAATTCCTCAACATAATAAAGGGCATTTATGCAAAGCCAACAGCCAACATCACCCTAAATGGAGAGAGCCTGAAAGCATTCCCATTGAGATCGGGAACCAGACAAGGATGCCCTTTTTCACTGCTCTTATTCAACATTGTGCTGGAAGTCCTAGCCAGAGCAATGAGGCTAGATAAAGAAATATAGAGCATCCAGATTGGCAAGGAAGAAGTAAAAGTATCTTTATTTGCAGATGACATGATCTTATACACAGGAAACCCTAAGGAATCCTTCAGAAAAACACTGAAACTAATAGAAGAGTTTAGCAGAGTATCGGAATACAAGATAAACATACAAAAATCAGTTGGATTCCTCTATACCAGCAAAAAGAACATCGAGGAGGAAATCACCAAATCAATGCCATTTACAGTAGCCTCCAAGAAGATAAAATACTTAGGAATAAATCTTACCAGAGATGTAAAAGACTTATACAAAGAAAACTACAGTACACTTCTGCAAGAAACCAAAAGAGATTTACATACGTGGAAGAACTATCTTGCTCACGGTTAGGAAGACTTAATGTTACAAAAATGTCTATTCTACGAAAAGCGATCTATACCTTTAAATGCAATACTAATCCAAATCCCAACGACATTCTTTAATGAGATGGAGAAACAAATCACCAACTTCATATGGAAGGGAGTGAGGCCCTGGATAAATAAGGCATTACTGAAAAAGAAGAACAAAGTGGGAGGCCTTCCTTTACCCAATTTTAGAAGGTATTATTCCATCACAGTAGTCAAAACGGCCTGGTACTGGTAAAACAACAGATACATGGACCAATGGAACAGAATTGATAATCTAGACATAAATCCATCCACATATGAGCAGTTGATATTTGACAAAGGCCCCAAAACAGTTAAATGGGGAAAAGACGGTCTTTCTAACAAATGGTACAGGCATAACCGAATATCTATCTGGAAAAAAAAGGGACAAGATCCATACCTCACTCCATGCAGAAACACTAACTCAAAATGGATCAAAGACCTAAATATAAAATCTAAAACGATAAAGATCATGGAAGGAAAAATAGGGACAATGTTAGGAGCCTTAATACATGGCATAAACACTAGACAAAACATTATAAAGAATGTAGAAGAAAAACTAGATAACTGGGAGCTCCTAAAAATCAAACGCCTATGCTCATCCAAAGACTTCACCAAAAGAGTAAAAAGCCTACCTACAGACTGGGAAAAAGTTTTTAGCTATGACATTTCCAATCAGTGTCTGATCTCTAAAATCTACATGATACTGCAAAAACTCAACAAAAAGACAAATAACCCAATTAAAAAATGGGCAAAAGATATGAATAGATACTTTACTAAAGAAGACATTCAAGTAGCTAACAGATACATGAGGAAATGTTCACGATCATTAGCCATTAGAGAAATGCAGATCAAAACTACAATGAGATTTCATCTTACTCCAACGACGCTGGCATTAATCCAAAAAACACAAAATAATAAATGTTGGAGAGGCTGTGAAGAGATTGGAACACTTCTACACTGCTGGTGGGAATGTCAAATGGTACAACCACTTTGGAAATTGTTTGGCCCTTCCTTAAAAAGCTAGAAATGGAACTACCATACGACCCAGCAGTCCCACTCCTTGGAACATATCCTAGAGAAATAAGAGCCTTTACACGAACAGATATATGCATAGCCATGTTTATTGCAGCACTGTTTACAACAGCAAACAGCTGGAAACAACCAGGGTGGCCATCAACGGATGAATGGATAAATAAATTATGGTATATTCACACAATGGAATACTACTCATCGATGAAGAACAGTGAGGAATCTGTGAAACATTACATAACATGGAGGAATCTGGAAGGCATTATGCTGAGTGAAATTAGTCAGTTGCAAAAGGACACATATTGTATAAGACAACTATTATAAGAGCTTGAGAAATAGTTTCAACTGAGAAGAAAACATTCTTTTTTGGTTAAGAGAAGCGGAGGGAGGGAGGGTGGAGGCGGGTATTCACTAGATAGTAGGTAAGAGCTACTTTAGGTGAAGGGAAAGACAGCACACAATACAGGGGAGGTCAGCACAATTGGACTAGAACAAAAGCAAAGAAGTTTCCTGAATAAACTGAATACTCCGAAGGCCAGCGTAGCAGGGGCAGGGGTCTGGTTCCATGGTTTCTGGGGACAGCTACGTCAATTGGCATAATAAAATCTATTAAGAAAACATTCTGCATCCCACTTTGAAGAGTGGCGTCTGGGGTCTTAACACTTGCAAGCAGCCATCTAAGATGCCTCTATTGGTCTCAACCCACCTGGATCAAAGGAGAATGAAGGACACAAGGTAATTACCAGCCCAAGAGACAGGAAGGGCCACAAGAACCAGAGACTACATCATCCTGAGATCAGAAGATCTAGATGGTGCCCGGCTACGACCGATGACTGCCCTGACAGGGAACACAACAGAGAACCCCTGAGGGAGTTGGAGAGCAGTGGGATGCAGACCCCAAATTCTCATAAGGCCAGACTTAGTGGTCTGACTGAGACTAGAAGGACCCCAGTGGTCATGGTCCCCAGACCTTCTGTTGGCCCAGGACAGGAACCATTCCCAAAGTCAACTCTTCAGACATGGATTGGACTGGACAATGGGTTGGAGAGGGGTGCTGGTGAGGAGTGAGCTTCTTGGATCAGGTGGACACTTGAGACTATGTTGGCATCTCCTGCCTGAAGGGAAGATGAGAGGGTGGAGGGGGTTAGAAGCTGGCGAAATGGACAGGAAAAGAGAGAGTGGAGGGAGAGAGTGGGCTGTCTCATTAGGGGGAGAATAATTGGGAGTGTGTAGCAAGGTGTATATGGGTGTTTGTGTGAGAGACTGACTTGTAAACTTTCACTTAAAGCACAATAAAAATTATATTAAAAAAATCTAATTTATAGTCAAATAGGCAGGGATGGGTGGGGACATAAAGTGGGGGGTTCAGGAATGGATTCTTTTTAATTTTTATTGTTCTTTTAGTGAAAGTTTACAAATCAAGTCCGTTTCTCATATAAAAATTTATATACACCTTGCTGTAAACTCCTAATTGCTCTCCCCCTAATGAGATAGCACACTGCTTCCCTCCACTCTTTATTTTCGTGTCCATTCGGCCAGCTTCTGACCCCCTCAACCCTCTCATCTCCCCTCCAGAGAGGAGATGCCAACATAGTCTCACGCATCTACTTGATCCAAGAAGCTCACTCCTCACCAGCATCCCTCACCATCCATTGCCAGTCCAATCCCTACTGAAGAGTTCGCTTTGGGAATGGTTCTTGTCCTGGGCCAACAGAAAGTCTGGGGGCCATGATCACCGGAGTCCTTTTAGTCTCAGTCAGACCATTAAGTCTGGTCTTTTTATGAGAATTTGGGGTCTGCATCCCACTGCTCTCCTGCTCCCTCAGGAGTTCTCTGTTGTGTTCCCTGTCAGGGCAGTCATAAGCTGTAGCCAGGTATCATCTAGTTCTTCTGGTCTCAGACTGATGTAGTCTCTTAGGCTCATAATTACTTTGTGTCTTTGGTACCCTTCATTCTCCCTTGGTCCAGATGGGTTGATACCCATTCATGCATCTTAGATTGCTGCTTGCAAGTGTTTAAGACCCCAGCCGCAACTCACCAAAGTGGGATGCAGAATGTTTTCTTAATAGATTTTTTTATGCCAAATGACTTAGATGTCCCCTGAAACCATGGTCCCCAAACTCCCGCCCCTGCTACCCTGGCCTTCAAAAGGTTCAGTTTATTCAGGAAACTTCTTTGTTTTTAGTTTAGCCCAGTTGTACTAACCTCGCCTGTATTGTGTTGCCTTTCCTTTCACCTAAAATAATTCTTATCTACTACCTAATTAGCGAAAACCCCTCACTTTCCCTCCCTCCCTCCCCCTCTCATAAACAGCAAAGAATATTTTCTTCTCCTTTTAAACTATTTCTCCTTATTATAATAATGGTCTTATACAATATTTGTCCTTTTGCAACTGACTAATTTCACTCAGCATAATGCCTTCCAGATTCCTCCATGTTACGAAATGTTTCACAGATTCCTCACTGTTATTTACCGATGAGTAGTATTCCATTCTGTGGATATACCATAATTTATTTATGCTTTCATCCTTCCATGGGCACCTTGGTCCCTTCCATCTTTTTCCTATTGTAAACAGTGATGCAGTGAACATGGGTGTGCATATATCTGTTCGTGTAAAGGCTCTTATATCTCTAGGATATATTCCAAGGAGTGGGACTCCTGGGTCGTATGGTAGTTCTATTTCTTTTAAGGAAGGGCCAAATCTATTTCCAAAATGGATGTACCATTTGACATTCCCACCAGCAGTGTATAAGTGTTCCAATCTCTCCATAGCCTCTCCAACATTTATTATTTTGTGTTTTTTGGATTAATGCCAGCCTTGTTGGAGTGAGATGAAATCTCATTGTAGTTTTGATCTGCATTTCTCTAATGGCTAATGATCGTGAACATTTCCTCATGTATCTGTTAGTTACCTGAATGTCCTCTTTAGTGAATTGTCTATTCATATCTTTTGCCCATTTTTTAATTGGGTTATTTGTCTTTTTGCAGTTGAGTTTTTGCAGTATCATGTAGATTTTAGAGATCAGACACTGACTGGAAATGTCATAGCTAAAAACTTTTTCCCAGTCTGTAGGTAGGCTTTTTACTCTTTTGGTGAAGTCTTTGGATGAGCATAGGTGTTTGATTTTTAGGAGCTCCCAGTTATCTAGTTTTTCTTCTGCATTCTTAATAATGTTTTGTATACTGTTTATGCCGTGTATTGGGGCTCCTAGGGTTTTCCCTATTTTTATTTCCGTGATCTTTATCATTTTAGATTTTATATTTAGGTCTTTGATCCATTTTGCATTAGTTTTGTGCATGGTGTGAGGTATGGGTCTTGTTTCATTTTTTTTGCAGATGGATATCCAGTTATGCCAGCACCATTAGGAACAGGTTTTCCATACACTCTAAATAACATGTGTGAGGGTCAGAGGCAGGAAGAATCAGTTCATGTTTCAGGAATTACAGCTGTTTTGACTTCTAAATTCTGATATGCCTTATAGATCCAACTTGTGTTTATGTATTTTTCTGGAACTTGTTCCTAGTATCTCTAGTCTACATTGACTCTTCTCCTTTTTGACCTTCCATTGACATTTAACCTTTGAATCATAATTTTGGCATTTGATTATTTTCTGCTTTGTCTTATATAATTTTATTTGTGTACCCTGCCTTCCTACTGATATTTTTTTAGAGTAAATAGATATTGTGCTTTGCACTGTTTTGATGTGCACCATAGGATCTAGCACAGCAGCACTAGGCACCCAGCACCCATTAAAAATATTTTTGTTGAATGTAGTGTTTCTCTTTACCCTTAACTCACGGTTTGGAATGTTGATACAAGGAATAGTAGTGAATGCCTTCAGATTCTGGGATCCTGGCATTCTTCACCTGGATATAGCAGATGAAAAGACTATCAGTGATACCACCAATTGCTTCTGACAGTGTTTCTAAAGGAACTATTCAATTATATTTAAGCATTTCTAACTGATGACATTAACATCCCGAGTTCCTCGAGAAAATTAATCCTTTCATACCATAGGAATGTTCTGCTAAAATTGCCAAAAATAACAATGGTTTTTATTTAAATAGCAATTTCCTCTCAAGATATTCAGAGCCTAAATGTATAGCAGCTCTGTAATTGCTAAATAATTTCTCTAAACCGTAATGAAGTACTAACTTAGATATGAAGCAATTGGGATGTAATGTAAAGGACACAGGTGACCTATTTAGGTCTTAAAATAAAACCAGTTGACTGGTTAAGAAGGAAAGGGCTACTAAAATTCATTCATGGTGCCAAATTAGCTTACTGGAATGTTTTATCTCACTCTTATTGTTGCCTCTGGTGGAGCCAGCCAAAGTGGATGGCCTAGGGATTAGCATAACTGAATTTTAATCCCAGTCACATCGCTAGCTCTAGGTGAATATGCAAATACGTCTATGAAAAATTTTCATATGCCTTTATAAAATAAGGATACTGATAGTACATGTGTTTCATAAAATAAAAATATGAAGCACAGATGTATCTTATATTTTACAATTAAAGCATTCTTCCATACACTGGTAAATCTACATGTCTTAATTGACTCATATAGCATGTACATGTGTGAGAGTTACTGAACAGTTTGTAGCATAAAGTATTCTTTTTAGAGAGAAATAACCATTCTCCCTAACCATTCCCAACTTACTCCATTTTATATTTGGATTGTCATCCATCAGATTTGCAAAAAAAAAAAAAAAGCATGGAAGAGTATTTTGAAAACAGCATCAAGTGGGTATAGTATTTTACTTTATTACTCAAAGGGTAATTGTCATCTATAATTTAGAGGTCTCTGGACTATTGCCACAGCGCTTTAAAAACTTTTTTTTGATAAATATGACAAAAACTACCTAAGTTGGGTCCCACTCTGCTAAGAAAAAAAAAAGAAAAAAGAAGGGAGAAAAAAGTCCTTGAGCTTTTAAGAAATGTTTATCTATTTTTCTTTGCTCTGGCCACATACTGAGAGGGCTTGCAGACTGTTTACTTAAGAGTATGGATTTGTAAGATTTTTAAAGTAAGGAAGTCCCTGATTTCTAAACAGCTCTTGTGGTAGTTACCTTAGGAAGAAAAGAAAAAGGAATCACTGTTTCAGAGTGGTAGGAAGCTGTCAAAAGCTACTTAATGGAATCATTTGTAAAGAATGTTTTCCTTCCTCTCTAAGACCCAAGGTTTTTTTGCCTGCTGATGGCTTTCCCATCTAGAATCTGCTCATCTTCCACAAACTGCAGAAAGGAAATACAAGAAAGTGCTCTGTACAGGTGACAGATTTGAAATGATTTATTGGAGCAGAAACAGGGGCACATCTTTATAGTACTCTGTCTCCTCCCATGCATTTCTGTGGACTTCATACCATCCTATTTAATGAAGTTTAGATAAAATCAAAGCAAAGTTTGATTTGAATATTACCAGAGGAATGCATGCCGGGGACTTGGCTGGTCTCTCTCTTTTCTTTCTGTCTTCTCATTGTTTCTCTGTACCTCCCTCTCTCTCTAGCTCTCCTTCCTCCCAAGAAAGAATAATTGTTGGTTGATCAGCTAGATAGCTTATTGGAAAATGATAGTTACTGGTTTCCACTGTCCAGTAATATCTAAAAGTATGTGCCTGAAGTATATTAAATTTTACTGATAGGAAAGAGAACTTCAGAGTATCCAAAGTGGAAATAAAATAAAAACTTCTTGTAAACAATTTGGAATCTTTTTTTTTTTTTTTTTTGACAGTTAACTCTCTCTGGTGGACCTTTAGATTAGAACTTGGCTCATAGCTACAAGCAGTTAAGAAACAGCGTTTTAAACTCCACCACCACTTGCCCAGCTTAGTCTCCCTTCAATAACTATACTCTGACTTCTAATTAGTACCGCCTGGTTTCGAATTTCTTATAAATGAGATGCTACATTAAAGAAAAAAAAACATTGTTGTCGAGTCGATTCTGACTCGTAAAGACCCTATAGGACACAGTAGAACTGCCCCATAGACTTTCCAAGGAGCGTCTGGTGGATTCGAACTGCCAGACTTTTGGTTAGCAGCCATGGCTCTTAACCACTACACTACCAGTGTTCCTGATGATACACTAGGTTCTGTTTTTTTCTGACTTCTTTCACTCAACATTTTAACTGTGAAATTCATCCATGTACTACATATATTCATTTTCATGGCTGTATCATATTCCATGTAAATATTCTACCATGTATTTATCTATTGTCTTATTAATGAACATTTTAATAGTTTCTGATTGGGGCTGAAGCTAATGGTGCCTAAATGATTCTTTCTAATGATTTTTTTTCCCTTTGGTGAAAATATGTACACATTTCTGTTGGGCATGTTTTTCAGAATAAAACTGCTGGGCCACAGGGCATATTTCATAGATACCGGTGGTGGCCAGCAGCTGTCTGCAGTGGTTATACTGATTTACACACCTTCACATAGCATATGAGAGTTTCAGTGGCTCCACCTCTAAACCAACATGCTATATGATTTTTTTTTTTAATTTTTATTGTGCTTTAAGTGAAAGTTTACAAATCAAGTCAGTCCCTCATACAAAAATTTATATACATCTTGCTGTATACTCCTAATTGCTCTCCCCCTAATGAGACAGTCTGCTCCTTCCCTCCACTTGCTCTTTTCATATCCATTCCGACAGCTTCTAATCCCCTATGCTCTCTCATCTCCCCTAAAGAGAGGAGAAGCCAACATAGTCTCAACTGTATACTTGATCCAAGAAGTTCATTCTTCACCAGCACCTTTTTCTATCCCATTGCCCAGTACAATCCTTGTCTGAAGAGTTGGCTTTGGGAATGGTTCCTGTCCTGGGCTAACAGAAGGTCTGGGGGACATGATCATAGAGGTTCTTCTAGTCTCAGTAAGACCATTAAGTCTGGTCTTTTTAAGAGAATTTAGGGCCTGCATCCCACTGCTCTCCCAGTTCCTCAGGGATTCTCTGTTGTGTTCCTTGCCAGGGAAGTCATCGGTTGTAGCCAGGCACCGTCTTGTTCTTCTGGTCTCAGGCTGATGCAGTCTCTGGATTATGCGGTCCTTTCTGTCCCTTGGGCTAATAATTACCTCCTGTCCTTGGTGTTCTTCATTCTCTGTTGATCCAGGTGGGTCGAGACCCATTAATGCATCTTAGATGGCCGCTTGCTAGCAATTAAGACTCCAGATGCCACTTGCAAAGTGCGATGCAGAATGTATTCTTAATAGATTTTATTATGCCAAATGACTTAGATGTTCCCTGAAACCATGGTCCCCAAACCCCCGCCCCTGCTATGCTGGCCTTCAAAGCATTCAGTTTTTTCAGGAAAATTTTTTGCTTTTTGTTTAGTCCAGTTCTGCTGACCTTGCCTGTATTGTGCTGTCCTTCCCTTCACCTAAAGTAGTTCTTATCTATCTAATTAGTGAATACCCCTCTCCCTCCTTCCTCACTCCCTACTCTCGTAACCATCAAAGAATATTTTCTTCTCTGTTTAAACTATTTCTCTAGTTCTTATAATAGTGGTCTTATACAATATTTATCCTTTTGCAACTGACTCATTTCACTCAGCATAATGCCTTCCAGAGTCCTCCATGTTATGAAATGTTTTATAGGTTTATCACTGTTCTGTATCCATGTGTAGTATTCCATTGTGTGAATATACCATAATTTATTTATCCTTTCATCTGTCGATGGGCACCTTGGTTGCTTCCATCTTTTTGCTATTGTAAACAGTGCCGCAATGAACATGGGTGTGCATATATCTGTTTGTGTAAAGGCTCTTATTTCTCTAGGATATATTCCAAGGACTGAGGTTGCTGGATCATATGGTAGTTCTATTTCTAGCTTTTTAAGGAAGGGCCATATCTATTTCCAAAGTGTTTGTGCCATTTGGCATTCCCACCAGCAGTGTAGAAATGTTCCAGTCTCTCCACAACCTCTCCAACATTTATTATTTTGTGTTTTTTGGATTAATGCCAGCCTTGTTGGAGTGAGATGGAATTTCATTGTAGTTTTGACTTGCATTTCTCTAATGGCTAATGATCATGAGCATTTCCTCATATATCTGTTAGCTACCTGAATGTCTTCTTTAGTGAAGTGTCTATTCATATCTTTTGCCCATTTTTTAATTGGGTTATTTGTCTTTTTGTTGTTCAATTTTGCAGGACCATGTAGATTTTAGAGATCAGATGCTGATCAGAAATGTCATAGCTAAAAACTTTTCCCTAGCCTGTAGGTAATCTTTTTACTCTTTTGGTGAAATCCTTGAATGAATATACATGTTTGATTTTTAGGAGCTCCCAGTTACCCAGTTTTTCTTCTGCATTGTTAGTAATGTTTTGGATACTGTTTATGATTTATGATTTATAACACACAGGAAAACCTCAAAATGGAGGACAACCACACTACACTGGGAATCATGGCCTAACAAAGTTGACGTGCAGTTTTTGGGGACACAGTTCAATCCATAACCTTCCACCTTTGGCCCCCCAAAATTCATGCCATTGCTACATTTAAGACACATGAAGCCCATCATAACATCTTAAATAGATTCCAAGTCCAAAGTCCAAAAATTTCTCTTCATATGTGAAATCTAGAACACAAATTATCTGTTCAAAAGTACAATGGCAGAACAGGCACAAGCTAGACATTTCTGTTATAAATGAGAGAAATTGCAGGGAAAGAAGGGATAACAGGCACCAAGCAAGTCAGCAGAATACATTACATTAGCCCTCAAGGCTTTGAAAATAATCCTCTGTTCTCTGAGACAATTTACACAATTGCCCTGCCCTCCAGACTCTAGGTATTGGCCACACTCTCCGGATTCTGAGTGGAGGCCCCTTGGCCCTAGGCTTCAGCTCCACCTTCCAGGCCCACTACGACAGCAACTCTGCTCCTTCAGCTTTAGGCACACCATTTTCCTAGTTCATCTGAGTGGAGACTCCACCCTTAGAAACACCAGAGGCTACGCTCCACCCTTCGTAACCCTAGAGGTCCCGGCCATACCTTTCGAGACTGAGGCAGTTCAGCTTCTTGTGTTCCTTGTCTCTTCAGCTTCTGGTTCCTGGTTTCTTGGCCTCTTGGCTCTCAGGCCTCATGCTCATATCTTCCCTGCTGATGCAAGTGTTCCAAAGCTCTGTAGCTCCACTAATAATAAGCGCCTGGAGGCACCCCAATTCACCAAGAAGCCTCCTGAGCACAGGCATTCAGCTCTCTTGCTCCGTGGGTAGGCTCCAGTGTCATGTTGCGCTGGTCTCCTGATTCTGCTGCTGCTCTTTCCCTGACACTGTAGGTTCTCTGGTGCTGCCAGTTCTCTGCTGCTGCTGGCCCTCTCTCCATTCGCAGTTTCAAAACTGCTTCCACATTTTAGATATCTTTTAGAGCAGCATTTCACTGTCTCGGTACCAAATTCTGTCTTTGTTATCTAGTGCTGCTGCAACACAAATACCACAAGTTGATGGCTTTAACAAAGAGTTTGTTTCCTCACAGGAAAGTAGGCTAAAAGTCCAAATTCAAGACATCAGCTCCAGGGGCAGACTTACTCTCTCTCTGTCAGCCTTCTCATCAATGTTCCCCCAGACCAGGAGCTTCTCTGCACAGAGACCCCGGGGTTCAAAGGACCCCACACTCTGCTCCCGGTACTGCTTTCTGGGTGGTATGAGGTCCTCCTCTCGGCTGGCTTCCCTTTCCTTTTTAACTCTTGAGAGAGAAAATGTAGTGCAGGCCACAACCCAGGGAAAATCTCTTTATATTGGATCAGGGATGTGACCTGGGTAAGGGTGTTATGATCCCACCCTAATCCTCTTTATCATAAAATTACAATCACAAAATGGAGGACAACCACACAATACTTGGAATCATGGCATAACCGAGTTGACACATATTTTGGGGGAACACAATTCAATCCACGACACTCTCACAGCAACATCAGAATCAATCCGGTAGCAGCCAAAAGCCAAAGATAGTAGGTTATTATTATTTCTGAGTTTAGGCTAGTTAGAAACTTTGCTTGCATTTGTGTGTGTGTGTGTATATATATATATATATATCACGCGATTATCTGTATATATATATTTAAATTATAGCTAGGTAGCAATTCTTTCATAATCAGTAAAATAAACCATATTAACAAACAGAAAGCACTAGGCTTAGGCATTATTATAAAGAAAACCCTTTTCCAAGAACAACATAGTAAAATGTTTTATCCTTTAAAATACCTTTGATTAACTCAAATGCAAGGTAAAATATTTTCTTTATCTGATGACAAAATGAATAACAATAAAGTAAGCCATCACGATCTGGTCTTGGATTGTTTTTCCATAAATACTGTGTATAACCCACCTTTATATATCCCAGTTGGCAGCCACATTGTCTTACAGCTATTCCTTGAGAATTCACTCTCCGTTGTATAGGAAATGAGTCCCTGGGTGATGTAAATGGTGAAGCTCCCAGCTCCTAAGTGAAGTATCTGTGGTTCACGTCTACCCAGAGACATCTTGGAAGAAAGTCCTGACAATCAACTTCTGAAAGATCAGCCACTGAAGATCCTGAGAAGCAG
Source organism: Loxodonta africana (assembly GCF_030014295.1). Taxonomy (NCBI): domain Eukaryota; kingdom Metazoa; phylum Chordata; class Mammalia; order Proboscidea; family Elephantidae; genus Loxodonta; species Loxodonta africana. The sequence continues at coordinate 185,890,672 of NC_087345.1, read as the reverse complement.
AGTTCTACTCTGACTCACATGGGGTCGCTGGGAGTCAGAGTCAATTCAACAGCAAGTGGTTTGGGTTTTTATGGCATGTAATCAAGGACAATACGTATTGAACTATAAATTAAATTGAATTTCCTCTAGGAACTTACCAACCAGGATGTTAGTATGTTCAATCTTAATCATTTCAGGTTTTTCTCATTCCCTGCATGGAATCATGTATGAATTCTCAGTTTCAACAGTACCAGAAAAAGAATGCCAGGAATATCTTCCTTCTCCCTTCCAAACGAAAATATTTTACATTTTTTAAAATCAGAATCTGTCTTATCCCATACTTCTTAGGCTGGGTTCTCTGGAGAAGCAAAACCAGTGAAGCATACACACACACACACACACACATATATATATATATACATGGAGAGAGAGAGATTGAGGGAGAGAAAGAGAGAGACAGACTCAGAGACAGAGATTTATCTCAAGGAAATGGTTCATGTGGTTTCAGAGCCTGGCAAAGCCCAAGTCTGTGGATCAGGTATCAGGCTGAAGATTCTCCTGACTCATGTAGCTGCAGGGGCTGACAAACCCAAAACTGGTAGGTCAGTTGGCAGCCACTGGCTCACAGGCTGCAGAGGCTGAAGAATCCCAAGATTGGCAGGTAAGACAACATGCTGCAGGCTCATATAGGCTGGGGAGGCTGATGAATCCCAAGATCAGCAGTAAGCTGCTAACTCAAGTCCCAAAAAGAGGAGGTCAGATGATGATAGATGCAGGATCCAGAGAGAAAGCCTTGCTGGAGCATCCATTATACCCTGGAGGCAGGCCATACCCCTAAGGAAACTCCCTTTCAAATGATTGGCTGCTCATAACAGATCTCATTATGAAGTTGATTACATCATTACCTAACTGCCAAATTACATCATTGCATAACTGCCAAACTACATCATAACTGCCAAACCACTGAGAATCATGGCCCAGCCAATTTGACACACAATTATAACCATCACAATCCATGACTTGTCAACTTGGCACCTGTACAGATCTTCTAAAATCATACATAATCTCTTAATTAAAAAAATAAGGACAATTACAAAGTCATTCTTGCACCTAAAATGATGCAACTAACAGGAAATACAACTGAAAATGCACTAGCCCCATTTATATCTTATATAAGTGGACACTAATTTTTGATGTACACTGTCATGGATTAAATTGTGTCCCTTAAAAATATGTGTCAACTTGGTTAGGCCATGATTCCCAGTATTGTGTAGTTGTCCTCCATTTTGTGATTCTCCTATATGTTATAAATCATAATCTCTGCCTGTGGTTAAAAAGGATTAGGGTGGGATACAACACCTTTCTCAGGTCATATCCCTGACCTTGTATAAACGGAGTTTCACTGGGGTGTGTCCTGCACCACCTTTTTCCTTTTACCTTACAAGAGATAAAAGGAAAGGAAAGCAAGTAGAGAGTTGGGGACTTCATACCACCAAGAAAGCAGTGCTGGAAGCAGAGTGCATCCTTTGGACCCAGGGTTCCTGCCCAGAGAAGCTCCTAGTCCAGGCGAAGAATGATGACAAGGACCTTCCTCCAGAGCCGACAGAGAAAGCCTTTCCCTGGAACTGAGGCACTGAATTTGCCCTTCTAGCCTGCTAGACTATGAGAAAATTAATTTCTCTTTGTTAAAGCCATCCACTTGTGGTATTTCTGTTATAGCAACACTAGATAGCTATAACACACACACACACACACACACACAAGCTATAACAACTACAGTGTTCATTTCTGCAACTGGTCACGTGGTCGTAACTGGTATTTAGAACTGCCTTCTTCCAACACCAATTCTGTGTTCCCTGTACCCTCAGCAACCACCTCAGCTTGTTATGGTTCTTTGCCTGGTGGGGTGACCAAAACTTCATTTCTGAAGGTTCTGGATCATTAGTATTCACTTTGGAATGGGGTTGTTATAGTTTGCCATTGACTTTAATTATAGGGCATGGTAGTACTAAGAGACACCCTATGGGATCTCCTGTATTCCAGACATATTCTTCTTTACCTTCATTATGCAATTCTAATCTAATTTCCCTTGGTAATCAGGATCAATCACACCAACTGTCTTAGTTATTGTGATGGTTAAGATTGTATGTAAACTTGGCTGGGCCATGGTTCTCAATGTTTATATGTCATCACTCCCATGACGGGATTTGGTGTGAGTAGCCAATCAGTTGAAAGGGTGTTTCCTTGGGCATGTGGCCTGAATCCAAATATAAGCAGGCTTTGTGGGCCATTTTCTTGATATAAATCTCTCTATGTATACATATTTATATGCTTTACTGGTTTTGCTTTTCTATAAAATCCAGCTTTAAGACATTTGACACTGAGAGTGGTTCTAGAGAAACAAAATTGTAAGGATGGTTTTCTAAATTGTTTCTCAAGTCTGGTTAGTCTTAAACATGTTGATGACTCTGCTTCCAGCAGTAAAGATGGTCCTGCTAATCCATGGTGTGAAGTGGTGATACAAATACGCAAAATGTCACCACCAACAGATCAGATATTGGTGAAAGGTGAGGCTCTGGGTGAATGCGTGTATGATATCTTTCTACAGTTTTGTCAGAATGAGAAGTATAAGGAAGCTGGTTGGTGAGTTCTACTTTTGCTAGACAAACTGGTGAAAGAAAGAGATGCACTCAGGGCTTCAGAGTCAAAGCTCAAGTCCTGCATAAATGACCTCAAAGTTTCCACTTGTGCTTTGAAAGAAAGCCTTATTTCTTGTAGCAACAGAGCTGATATTGCCAAAAATCAAACCCAGAGTCTTACTGTAAGAGTGGCTGAACTACAATGCCAGCTCAATTGACAAACTCGAGGGATGTCTGAGGTTAAAATAAAGGCATTGACTGGGAAGAAATGGGATCCTGAAACTTGGGATGGGCACATCTGTGCAGATAATCAGGAAGCTGGAGACACTGAGCCCTTTAATTCTGTTGAATCACTCCTGTCAACAGAACCACTCCCATCTAAAGAAATTACTTCATGTTCCCTGCTAAAACACCCTGCTCAGAAGAACCATTAGCCCTCCATTCCCATCTAATGAGATTACCCCTAGCCTAGTTGCCTCTAAAAAGCCCTTCCCTGAAACATTGTCTGGAGCATTCCCTGAGGCAGATGCTTTACAAGACAATGCTGAACGTCTCAAAACAATTCCACACTACCAATTCTGGCTTCTAGACCTGTAACTAGACTTAAGTCCCAGTGAGCCTAGAAGTACAAAGTGTGGCCCAGGAGGAGGTCCATAAGAACAGTTTTACTTTTCTAACATGTACAAACAGAAACCTGAGGAATATGTGTGGGAATGTCTATTAAGGGTGTGTGATAATGATGCAAGGAACATAAAAATGAATCAGTCTGAGTTTATTCATATGGGTCCACTAAGCACAGATCCTTCATTCAGTGTTTCAGCTCGAGAAGTTAGGAAAGGATCTAATAGTTTAGTTGGGTTGCTGAAGCAGGGATTACACAATGGCCTACGCTAAATCAAGTTGAAGTACCAGACCTGCCTTGGTGTACTATAGAAGAAGGTATCCAAAGGCTTAGAGAAATTGGCAAGCTAGAGTGAATTTATCAGGTTAGACTGACAGACCCACACATGAAGTGCCCAGAGAATACACCTTTTACCACAACTGTGAGAAATAAATTTGTGAAGCGAGCTTCAGCATCCTTGAAGACTGCTGTGACTTTATTTTATGTAAATCAGATTTGACAGTGGGAACTACCCTAACTGAATTAAGACACCTAACTACAATGGGGTTGATTAGACCTCATGGAAGTAGGGGCCAAGTGGCTGCACTCAACTGATAAAGACAAGGTGGGCACGGTCACAGTAATGCACAACAGAGCCAGGGCAGTAATCAGAATAGTCTGATTCATAAGGACTTACGGCATTGGCTACTTAGTCATGGTATCCCTAGGAGTGAAGTAAATGTGAAATCTACTAAATATTTGCCTGATTTATACAAAGAGATGAATTCTAGGCCAGGTGACCAGCAGTCTAAATTGAATCACCAGAACAGAGATTCAAGGTCCGTCAATCAATTCCCAGACTAGAGCAAGTTTAAAGAGTCACAACACCTTGAATGAAGGAGAGGCTGTGCCCCCTTGAGTGGAGACTCCAAAACACTGCCAAGAATTTTTACTATTATTATTACTATTAATCTCTCTCCCAGTGACTATTCATTGGTGAAAAGGAAATAATCAGACTTTTCGGGGATTACTAGATACTGGCTCAGAGCTGACACTAATTCCAGGAGACACAAAACATCACTGTGGCCCACCAGTCAGAGTAGGGGCATATGGAAGTCAGGTTATTAATGGAGTCTTAGCTCATGTCCATCTCACAGTAGCTCCAGTGGGTCCCTGAACCCCTGCTGTAGTGATTTTCCCAGTTCCAGAATGCATAATTGGAATAGATGTACTTAGCAACTAGCAGAACTTCCACAGTGGATCCCTGACAAATGGAGTAAGGGCTATTATGGTAAGAAAAACCAAGTGGAAGCCATTAGAACTGCCTCTCCTTGGGAAAACAGTAAACCAAAAGCAATACCACATTCCTGAAGGGATTGTGGAGATTATTGCTTCATCAAGGACTTGAAGGATGCAGGGGTGGTGAGTCCCATCACATTCCCATTCAACTCGCCTATTTGACCTGTGCAAAAAACAGATGTATCTTGGAGAATGACAGTGGAGTATCAAAAACTTAACCAGGTGGTGACTCCAATTGCAGCTACTGTTCTAGACGTAGTTTCATTGCTTGAGCGAATTAATGTATCTCCTGGTACCTGGTATGCAGCTATTGATCTGGCTAATACCTTTTTCTCCATACCTGTTTTGAAGGACCATCAGAAGCAGTTTGCCTTCAGCTGGCAAAGCCAGCAATACACCTTCAGTTGCCTACCTCAGAGCTACATCAACTCTCCAGCCCTATGCCATAATTTAGTCTGCAGGGATCTTGATCCCCTTTGCCTTCCACAAGACGTCACACTGGTCCATTACATTGATGACATTATGCAGATTGGACCTAGTAAGGAAGAAGTGTCAGTGACTATGGACTTATTGGTAAAACATTTGTATGCTAGAGGGTGGGAAATTAATCCCACAAAAATTCAGGTAAATTCCACCTCAGTGGAATTTCTACGGGTCCAGTGGTGTGAGGCATGTTGAGATATTCCTTCTAAAGTGAAAGATAAGTTATTGCATCTGGCTGCTCCCACAACTAAAGAGGAGGCACAACACCTAGGGGGCCTCTCTGGACTTTGGAGACAACATATTCCTCATTTGGGTGTGCTCCTCCAGCCTGTTTATCAAGTGACTTGAAAGCTGCTAGTTTTGAGTGGGGCCCAGAACAACAGAAGGCTCTGCCAAAGGTTCAGGAGCTGTGCCAGGCTCTCTGCCACTTGGGCCATATGATCCAGCTGATTCAGTGGTGCTCGAGTGTCAGTGGCAGATAGAGATGGTGTTTGAAGCCTTTGACAGGCCCCTATTGGTGAATCACAGTGCAGACCCTTAGAATTTTGGAGCGAAACCCTGCCATCTTCTGCAGATAACTACTCTCCTTCTGAGAAACAGCTTTTGGCTTGTTACTGGGCCTTCGTAGAGACTGAACACTTAACCATGTGTCACTAAGTCACCATGTGGCCTGAGCTTCCTATCATGAACTGGATGTTGTCTGACCCACAGAGTCATAAATTTGGGCATGCACAGCAGCACTCCATCATTAAATGGAAGTGGTGTATATGAGATCTGGCCCGAGCAGGACCTGAATGCACAAGTAAGTTGCATGAGGAAGTAGCTTAAATGCCAATGGTCCATACCTGACACATTACCTTCCATCTCCCAGTCTGCATCTATGTCCTCATGGGGAGTCCCTTATGACTGATGAAGAGAAAACTCGTGCAGATGGTTCTGCAAGATATGCAGGCACTGCTTGAGAGTGGACATTGGCAGCACTACAGCCCTTTTCTGGGACCTTTCTGAAGGACAGTGGTGAAGGGAAATCCTCTCCACAGGCGGAACTTCAAGCAGTGCACCTGGTTGTTCACTTTGTTTGAAAGAATAAATGATCAGATGTGTGATTCTATATTGATTCATGGGCTGTGGCCAAGGGTTTGGCTGAATGGTCAGGGACTTGGAAGGAGCATGACTGGAAAATTGGAGACAAGGCTTTATGAGGAAGAATTACCTGGATAGACTTTTCCGAATGGGCCAAAGAAGTGAAGATATTTGTGTCTCAGGTGAATGCTCAACAAAAGGTGACCTCAGCAGAGGATGACTTTAACAATCAAGTGGCTAGGATGATGTGTTCTGTGGGAACCAGTCATCCTCTTTCCCCAGCTACTCCTGTCATTGCTGAATGGGCCCATGAACAAAGTGGCCATGGTGGCAGGGGTGGAGGTTATGCATGGGTCCAGGAACATGCATTTCCACTCACCAAGGATGACTTGGCTACAGCCACTACTGAGTGCCCAATCTGTCAGCAGCAGAGACCAACACTGAGTACCCAATATGACACCATCCTTGGAGGTGATCAGCCAGCAAACTGGTGGGAAGTTGATTACATTGGACCACTTCAGTCATGTAAAGGTAGCGTTTTGCCTTAATGGAATACGCACATATTCCGGATATGGATTTGCCTTCCCTGCATGCAATGCTTCTGCCAAAACTATCATCTGTGGACTTACAGAATGCCTTATCTGCCATCACAGTATCCCGCACAGCATGGCCTAGGATCAAGGGACTCACTTCACAGCAAATGAAGTGCAGCAGTGGGCCCATGTTCATAGAATTCACTGGTCTTACCACGTTCCCCATCATCGTGAAGCAGCTGGTTTTATAGAACGACAAAATGACTTTCTAAAGACACAGTTATGTTGCCAGCTAGGTGGCAATATCTTCCAGGGTTGGGGCAATGTTCTCCAGGAGGCCATATATGCTCTAAACTTGTGTTCAATATATGGTACTGTTTCTCCCATAGCCAGAATTTGTGGGTTCAGGAATCAAGAGGTGGAAATGGGAGCAGCACCACTCACTATTACTCTAGTGACCCATTTGCAAGATTTTTGCTTCCTGTCAATATGACCTTATGCTCTTCAGGTCTAGAGATCTTAGTTCCAAAGACAGGAATACTCCCACTTGGAGACACATCACTGATTCCATTGAACCGGAAGCTAAGAATGCCATCTGGCCGCTCTGGGCTCCTTATGCGTCTGGATCAACAGGCAAAGAAGGGAGTTACCATACTGGCTGGTGTGATTAATCTTGATTAACAAGAGGAAATTGGATTGATATTACATTAATGGAGGTAAACAGTATGTCTGGAATGCAGGAGTCCCCTTATGGTGTCTCTTAATACTACCATGCCCTGTGATTAAAGTCAATGGAAAACTACAGCAACCCAATTCCTATATGACTGCTCATGGCCCAGACCCTTCAGGAATGAAGATTTGGGTCTATCCACCAGGCAAAGAACCACAACCAGCTGAGGTGCTTGCTGAGGTCAAAGGAAATATGAAATAGGTGGTGGAAGAAAGTAGCTCTAAATACGAGTTATGGCCACGTGACCAGTTGTAGAAACGAGGACTGTAATTGTTATGAGTATTTATGCTTTGTACGCATGCATCAAATATTTTTGTTTTCTTCACTTATAAAATATAAGATGTAAAGAGTGCTAACGCATTTTCTGTTGTATGTATGTTTATTGTTACATGTTAGGCACAAGCATAACTTTGTAATTGCCCTTATTCAGAGATTACGTATGCTTTAAGGAGACATGTACATGTGCCAAGTTGACAAGGGGTGGACTGTGATGGCTAAGATTGCATGTCAACTTGGCTGAGCCACGAATCTCAGTGTTTATATGTGATCACTCCCATGACGGGACCTGCTGTGAGCAGCCAATCAGTTGAAAGGGTGTTTCCTTGGGGATGTGGTCTGCATCCAAATATAAGCAGACCTTCTGGCTTTTTGCTTTCTCTGGATCCTGCCCCTGACCCCTGTTCATCTGACCTCTTGTTCTTGGGCCTTGAGCTGGCAGCTTATCTGCCAAACTTGGGATTTGTTGATCTTCACAGCCTGTGAGGAAGAGCTCTGCTCTCTCACCTGCTGATGTTGGGTTTACCAGCCCCTGCAGCTACGTGAATCAGGAGAAGCCTCTATCCCAATCCACAGACTTGAAACCTTCCATCTTCTACAACCACATGAGCCATTTCTTTGATATAAATCTCTCTCTCTCTATATATATTTATATGCTTTACAGGTTTTGCTTCTATAGATAATCCAGCCTAAGATAGTTACCTAGTGCTGCTATAACAGAAATACCCCATGTGGTTGGCTTTAACAAAGAGAAATCTATTCTCTCACAGTCTAGGAGGCTAGAAGATTGAATTCAGAATGCCCACTTCAGGAGAAGGCTTTCTCTCTGTTGGCTCTGTGGGAAGGTCCTTGTCATCAATATTCTGTTCAAGGAGCTTCTCAGTGCAGGAATGCCAGGTGCAAAGGACACGTGCTCAGAGCTGTACTTTCTTGTTGGTATGAGGTCTCCATGTCTCTCTGTTCCCTTCTCTCTTTTATATCCAAAAGAGATTGACTTAAGACACAACCTAACTTGTAGATTGAGTCCTGCCTCATTTAACATCATAAAAACCCAAAAAGGATTTATTACACAATGGAAAATCACATCAGATGACAAAATGGTGGACAACCATACCATACTGGGAACCATGGACTAGCCAAGTTGACATACATTTTTTTTTGGGGGGGGGGCAAAAATCAATCCACGGCACCAGCTAATATGGTAACTTCCTTCTTTTCCTGTAGATCCAGAGGCATAAGGAGCCCAAAATGGCCGGATGGCATTCTTAACTTCCAGTTCAATGGAATCAGCAATGTGTCTCCAGATGAGAGCATTCTTCCTTTTGAAACTAAGACCCCTAGACCAGCAAAGCATACTGTGAAGACATGACTCAAAAAATTAAGCAAGGAGATCAATAGGGGCAATACTGAGTGGTGCCATTTCCATTTCCACCCCTTGATTCCTGGACTTGTGAATTCTGGCTATGGGAGAAAGTCATATATTGGATGCTGGTTTAGAGCGTATTACCCACCCCCCACCCCCCGCATCCTTCAAGTCCCTGATGGTGGCAGTAATCTCTGCAATCCCTCCAGAAATGCAGTATTGCTTTTGGTTTTCTATTTTCCTAGGTAAGGGCAGTTCTAATGGCTTTCACTGTCGGGGACCGAATGTGGGTGTTCTGCCAGTTGCTGAGTATGTTTATTCCAATTATGCATTATGGGACTGGGGAAACCACTACAGGATGGGTTCGGAAACCCACTGGACTTACTATGAGATGGGCATGAGCTCCATTAATATCCTGATATCCGTATGCCCCCACTCTGACAGGTGGACCACAGTGATGTTTTGGGTCTCCTAGAATTACTGTCGGTTTAGAGCCAGTGTCCAGTAACCCCCTGAAAGTCTGATTATTTCTTTTTCTTCCCCTTGGGGAAGCCTGGGAGAGAGATTAACCAAAAATTTTTGGAAGGGCAGTGATGTCCTTCCTTAAGGAACCTGGGCACCACTTCATTCAAGGGGTTCTGGGTCTGTAAATTCACTCAAGTCTGGGAAGCACTGAGGGGCTGTGACTCTCTGTTCTGGCAATTCAAATTAGACAGTAGTTCATTTGACCTAGAATTCTTCCACTTGTATAGATCAAGTAAATATTTAGTAGATTTCACATCTATTTCACTCCTAAGGACCCCATTAGTAAGAAGACAGTGCCATAAGTTCACACAAGTCAGACTATCCTGGTTACTGTATTGTCTCCACTGTCTATTATAGTAACCATGCTCACCTTATCTTTGTCTATTGAGTGCTGACACTTGGCCCTACAACCAAGAGGTCCATTCAGCCTCATTATAATTAGGAGTCTTAATTCAGTTAGGGCAGTTCCCGCTGTCAAATCTGACTTACATGAAACAGCGATCTCAGCAGTCTTTAAGGATGCTGGAGCTCCCTTCACAAATTTGTTCCTCACAGCTGTGGTAAAAGGTGTGTCCTCTGGGCACTCCATGTGTGGGCCTGGGGGTCTAACCTGAAAAACCCACTCTAGCATGCCAATTTCCTTAAGTCTTTGGATGCCTTCTTCTATGGTATAACAAGGCAGGTCTGGTAATTCAAGCTTTATTCAAGGCAGGCCACCATGTAATCCATGTTTCAGTGACCCAACTAAATTAACTATTAGATCCTTTCCTAACCTCTCAAGCTGAAACCATAGGTTCCTGATCATATGCTACCTCTTGAAATGGTTGAACATTGACTAATTCTTTTTGGTGTAAGGACTCTGTGTATTCCTTCCATCTTCTTTTGATGCTTCCTGCATCATTTAGTATTTCCCCTGTAGAATCCTTCACTATTGCAACTTGAGACTTGAATTTTTTCTTCAGTTCTTTCAGTTTGAGAAACACCGAGTGTGTTCTTCCCTTTTGGTTTTCCATTTCCAGTTCTTTGCATGTCATTATAAAGCTTTACTTTGTCTTCTCGAGTTGCTCTTTGAAATCTTCTGTTCAGTTCTTTTACTTCATCAATTCTTCCTTTTGCTTTAGCTGCTTGATGTTCAAGAGCAAGTTTCAGAGTCTCCTTCGACATCCATGTTGGTCTTTTCTTTCTTTCCTGTCTTTTCAATGACCTCTTGTTTTCCTCATGCACGATGTCCTTGATGTCATTCCACAACTCATTCGGTCTTTGGTCACCGGTGTTCAATGCATCAAATCTATTCTTAAGATGGTCTCTAAACTCAGGTGGGATATACTCAAGGTCGTATTTTGGTTCTCATGGACTTACTCTGATTTTCTTCAGTTTCAGTTTGAACTTGCATATGAGCAATTGATGGTCTGTTTCACAACCAGCCCCTGGCCTTGTTCTGACTGATGATATTGAGCTTTTCCATCACCCCTTTCCACAGATGTAGTCAATTTGATTTCTGTGTGTTCCATCTGGTGAGGTCCATGTGTATAAAAAATATATATATATAGTCTCCATTTATGTTGATGAAAGAAGGTTTTTGCAATGAAGAAGTTGTTGGTCTTGCAAAATTCTATCATTCGATCTCTGGCATCGTTTCTATCACCAAGGCCATATTTTCCAACTACTGATGCTTCCTTGTTTCCAACTTTTGCATTAAAATCACCAGTAATTATCAAAAGGAATTAGTTGATGTTCAACCCTTTAAAGAGGTAGCATATGATCAGGAACCAATGGTAGTGAAGGAAGAAGTCCAAGCTGTTCAAAGGCATTGGCGAAAAACAAGGCTCCAGGAATTGATGGAATATCAATTCAGATGTTTCAACAAATGGATGCAGCGCTGGAGGTGCTCACTCATCTATCCCAACAAATATGGAAGGCAGCTTCCTGGCCAACTGACTCGAAGAGATCCATATTTATGCCTATTCCCAAGAAAGGTGATCCAACCAAATGGGGAAATTATAGAACAATATCATTAATATCACATGCAAGCAAAATTTTGCTGAAGATCATTAAAAAATGGCTGCAGCAGTATATCGACAGGGAACTGCCAGAAATTCAGGCCAGTTTCAGAAGAGGACAGGAATATTATTGCTGATGTCAGATGGATCCTGGCTGAAAGCAGAGAATACCAGAAGGATGTTGACCTGTGTTTTATTGACTATGCAAAGGCATTTGACTGTGTGGATCATAACAAATTATGTATAACATTGTGAAGAAAGGGAATTCCAGAACACTTAGTTGTGTTCATGAGGAACCTTTACATAGATCAAGAGGCAGTTGTTTGGACAGAACAAGGGGATACTGATTGGCTTAAAGTCAGGAAAGGTGTGTGTCACGGTTGTATTCTTTCACCATAGCTATTTAATCTGTAAGCCGAGCAACTAATCTGAGAAGTTGGATTATATGAAGAAGAACGGGGCATCAGGATTGGAGGAAGACTCATTAACAACCTGCGTTATGCAGATGATACCATTTTGCTTGCTGAAAGTGAAGAGGACTTGAAGCACTTACTAATGAAGATCAAAGGCCACAGCCTTCAGTATGGATTGTACCTCAACAAAAAGAAAACAAAAATCCTCACAACTGGACCAATGAGCAACATCATGACAAACCAAGAAAAGATTGAAGTTGTCAAGGATTTCATTTTTCTTGGATCCACAATCAATAGCCATGGAAGCAGCAGTCAATAAATGAAAAGACTCATTGCATTGGGTAAATCTGCTACAGAGGACCTCTTTAAAGTGTTGAAGAGGAAAGATGTCACCTTGAAGACTAAGGTGCGCCTGACCCAAGCCATGGTATTTTCAATTGCATTATATGCATGTGAAAGCTGGAAAATGAATAAGGAAGACCAAAGAAGAATTGGTGCCTTTGAATTGTGGTGCTGGTGAAGAATATTGAATATACCATGGACTGCCAGAATAACGAATAAATCTGTCTTGGAAGAAGTACAACCAGAATGCTCCTTAGAAGCAAGGATGGCAAGACTGCATCTTACATACTTTGGACATGTTGTCAAGAGGGATCAGTCTCTGGAGAAGGATATCATGCTTGGCAAAGTACAGGGTCAGCGGAAAAGAGGAAGTCCCTCAATGAGGTGCTGCAACAATGGGCTCAAGCATAACAACAATTGTAAGGATGGCACAGGATCAGGCAGTGTTTCTGTTGTGCATGGGGTCACTATGAGATGGAACCAACTTGATGGCACCTAACAACAACAACAAGCTGAAACATTGAATGAAGAATCTGTGCTTAGTGGGCCCATATCAATAAACTCAAACTGCTCCAACTTTTTGGGTTTACACCATTACCCCATACCCTTAATAGCCATGCCCACACGTATTCCCCAGTTTTCTTGTTTTTAAGTATTAGAAAAATAAATCAGTTCTTATGGAGTTAGCATACATCCTCCTGGATCACACTTTGTACTTCACCTTTTGGTGCTCACTGAGACTCAAGTCTAATTATAGCCCTGTTGGTATAATGGTGAGGTGTTCAGCTGCAAACCAAAAGACTGGCATTTTAAATCTATCAGCCACTCCTTAGAAACCTATGCAGCAGCCCTACTCTGTCCTACATGGTCGCTATGAGTCAGAATCTAATCAACAGCAATGGAGTTCCTTTTTTCATAGTTCTAGAAGCAAAAATGGGTGAAGGGAGTGTGTTCTGAGAACGTTCAGCAATGTCTTGCAAGTTATCTTCCTCAGGCAATATCCCAGGAATGACTCAGATGTCCCCCTGGCTGATGACTCAGACAAAGGCTCTTCAGACAGGTGGGGGTGGAGAGGCTCATTGTTTTACTGGGAAGGGGGTTTAGCAGGAAAAGATGGAATAATCTCTTTAGATGGCAGTGAAAATGCTGGTTCTGCTGGCAGGAATGATTCAACGGAATTTAGAGGCTCAATGTCTTCAGCTTCCTGATTATCTGCCCATACGTCCCCTTCCCAAGTTTCAGGATCCTGTTTCTTCCCAATCAATGCTCCAACTTCAACATCAAACACGATTCAAGGTTGGGAATTCAATTGTAATTCAGCCACTCTTATGACATGACTCTGGGTTTGGTTTTTGGCAATAGCAGCTCCGATACTACAAGAAATAAGGCTTTCTTTCAGGGCACATGTGGCAATTTTAAGTTCATTTATGCAGCACTTTAACAGTGACTGTTAATCCCTGAGCTCGTCTCTTTCTTTTACCACTTTGTCTAGCAAAAGCACTACCAACCAATCAGATACCTTAAACTTCTCATTCTGACAAAATTATAGAAAAGTATCAAATACGCAATCACCCACAGCCTAGCCTCTTACCAATACTTGATCTTTTGGATATTTTGTGAATTCCTATTGTCACTTCATGCCATGGATTAGCAGTTCTCTCTTTACTACTTGAAGCAGAGCTGTCAACATCTTTAAGACTAATCAGAATTGAGAAACAATTTAGAAAACTCATCCTTATAATTTTGTTTCTCTAGAATCACTTTCAGTACCAAATTTCTTAGGCTGGGTTCTCTAGAGAAGCAAAACCAGTGAAATATACATACATATTCATTGCTGTTGAGTCAAATCATACTCGTAACTTCATGATGCTATAGGACAGAGTAGAATTGTGCCATATGGTTTCCAAGGAGCAGCTGGTGGATTCAAATCACTGACCTTTTGGTTAGCAGCCAAGCTCTTAACCATTGTGCCATCAGGGCTCCAGAGAAAGAGAGAGTGACAGTGAGTGAGATAAAGATTTATCTCAAGGAAATGACTTATGTGGTTGTAGAGACTGGTAAGTCCCAAGACCATGGGTCAGGCTGGAGGCTTTTCCTGACTCATGTAGCTTCAGGGGCTGACGAATCCAAGATTAGTGGTCAGATGACAGGCCACTGGCTCATAGGCTGCAGAGGCTGAAGAACCCCAAGATTAGACGGTAAGGCAGCAGTCCTCTGGTTCACAGGCTGTGGAGGTTGACAAATCCGAAGATCAGCATTAAGCTGCTAGCTCAAGCCCCAAAAAGTGGAGGTCTAAAGATGATGAATGAGCTGGATACAGGGCCCAGAGAGCCTTGCTGGAACATCCATTTATATACTGGAGGCAGACCACACCCCTAAGGAAACTCCCTTTCAACTGATTGTCTGCTTATATATGATCTCTTCATGGAGTTGATTACATCATTACATAACTGCCAAACTACATCATAACTGCCAAACCACTGAGAATCATGGCCCAGCCAAGTTGACATGTGACCTTACCATCACATCATATAAAAATTTCTCAATCTATGGGTAGGAAGCAACCTTCCCTGCAATCTTCTATAGCAATCTGTGTTCTCCCATGACCTAATTCTCATTCTACCTTTTGGCATGTTGTGTCCTGTCATAGTTTTAAGGACACTTATGCAACAAAGAAATGATTTTCTTATTTTCTTTGTGAGTTACCAGTACTGATGGAATGTCAATAATTGTAATAATTACAAATATCTATATTATAATGCTCTGTTTCCATGAAAAACCTTTTTTGGTCTTATCAAATCTGCCCACACTCAGGGAGCATATTAAGCACATGACTCCATCTATCCTATGGTTCCTGGAAGGAAGCCAGTAAGACACTACTGCAGGCACTACTCATCATGGGCCTGGCTGAATTAGTACTTCAAGCAGATTCACGTCTTCCTAAAGTTGAATTTCCAGGATTTTGCTCTGTGTTCTGGTCTGTGATGCCCTAATACAGTCCTAGTTCCCAGTCCCATTTCTCAGAATGTGTTAATTTCTGTCCACTAACTCATTGGAAGCATGGAAACCTCCAGTTCTGTGGTTTGAATAATGACCGTGTATGGGTTTTTATTACTAAGATGGTAACTACATCCATATTCATTTATGAATTTGTTTTTTTTCTTCTTTTTTAATTTTTATTCATTTTCCTGAGATCTTGATGATGTTTCACAGCAGCCTCTAGTTTTTTATTTCCTCAACTGAGTTATGGTTGCTGAATTCTTAATGGAAAGTTTCAGTAATTGATAAGATCTATATGTGTCTATATTGGAAAAAAAAAGAGAGAGCGATTAGTATTTAAGGATTTTCTATATACATAGCTTAAATTCAACAAATAATCTTCCTATTCAAATTGTATTCACGAATACCCAAAACCCATTGTCCTCCGGTCTATTCTGGCTCATAGGATGCTACAGGACAGGGTAGAACTGCCCCGTAGGACTTTCAAGACTAAATATTTTCAGAAGCAGACTGCCACATCTTTCTCCTGCAGAGCGGCTGACAGGATCCATCACTGATGTTTCCATTAGCAGCCAAGTACTTAATGACTGTGTCACCAGGGCTCCTCATATTTATCTATAAGGAAAAAAATTCACTTTGGTGTATAAACCAAAACCCATTGCTGTCAAGTCTGTTCCTACTCATAGTGACTTATAGGACAAAGTAGAACTGCCCCATAGGGTTTCTAGGGAGAGCCTAGTGGATTTGAATTACCGACATTTTGGTTAGCAGCTGTAGTTCTTAAGCATTATGCCACTAGTATTTCCAGCTTTAAACCAAAAAAAAAACACCCATTGCCCTCGAGTCGACTTCAACTCAAAGCAGCCCTACAGAACAGAGTACAATTGTCCCACAGTTTTTCCAAAGAAAGCCTGGTAGATTCGAACTGCTGACCTTCTAGTTTGCAGCCATGGCACTTAACCACTATGTCACCAGGGTTTCCAACTTTAGTGTAGATATATTTGTAAATTTCAAATTTTGTATATATATATATATATATATATATATATATATATATATATTCATCACCTATCTGTCAGTTTGTCATACTTTGGTGGTTTGCAAGTTGCTGTGAAGCTAGATGCTATGCCACCAGTATTTCAAATAGCAGCAGGGTGATCCATGTGGACAGGTTTCAATGGAGCATTCAGAATAAAACAGACTAGGAAGAAGGACCTAGCAGTCTACTTCTGAAAAAAAAAATGGCCTGTAGAAAACTTATGAATAGCAGTGGAATATTGTCTGGCATAGTGTCAGAAGATGAGCCCCTCAGGTTGGAAGGCACTCAAAATACGACTGGGGAATCCAAAGATTAGAAAATTGAAGGTTTTTACCAACATCTATAGTCTGAAATTGATCCAATATGTGATCAAGATGCACTGATAATTACTAATGGTTGGGATATGAAAGGTGGCATGGAAAAGATGGGTAGTTGGAACATATGGCCTTGGTGATAGAAACAAGGCTGGAGATTGGATTAAAGAATTTTGCAAGAGCAACCACTTATTCATTGCAAACACCTTTTTTCAACAACAAAACAGTGACTATGCACGTGGACCTCACCAGATGGAATATACAGGAATCAAATCAATTACATCTGTAGAAAGAGATGATGGAGAAGCTCAATAACATCAGGCTAGGAGCTGACTGCTGAAGTTGGGGAAAATTAAAACAAGTCCACAAGAACCAAAGTATGACCTTGAGTATATCTCACCTGAAATTAGAGACCATTTCAAGAACAGATTTTATTCATTGATCACTAATGACCGAAGACCAGAGGAGTTGTGGGATGACTTCAAGATCATTATACATGAATAAAGGAAAAGGTCAAAGGGATTTCAAAGGGAAGCTTGAGAAGACAATATAAAGTATTGTGATGAAATACGCAAAGGTCTGGAGTTAGAAAAACAAAAGGGAAGAACATGCTCATCATTTCTCAAGCTGAAAAAAAAGAACTGAAGAAAAAATTCAAGCCTCAAGTTGTAATTTTGGATTCCATGGGAAAACTTTGAAGGACACAGGACTCATCAAAACAAGATGGAAGGAATACACAGTCACTGTACCAAAATAATCGGTCAACTTTCAGTCATTCCAGGAGGTTCCATATGATCAAGACCCAAAGGCATTGAAGAAAGAATCCAAGCTGCACTGAAGAAAGGGGCACTAGCAAAAAACAAGGCTCCAGGAATTGAGGGAATACTAATTGAGATGTTCCAAGAAATGAATGCAGCCCTGGAGGTGCTCACTCGTCTATGTGAGGATATGGAAGACAGCTACCTGGTCAACGGATGGGAAGAAATCCATATTTGTGCCCATTCCAAAGAAAGGTGATCCAGAGAATGGGAAAATTATTGAACAATATCACTAATATCACACGCAAGAAAAATTTTGCTGAAGATCACTCAAAAGTGGTTGCAGCAGTATATTGACCGGGAACTGCCAAAATTCAAGCTGGATCCAGAAGAAGACTTGGAACAAGGGATATCACTGCTAATGTCAGATAAATTTTGGCTGAAAGCAGAAAATACGAGAAAGATAATTACCTGTGTTTTATTGACTGTGTAAAGGCATTTGACTGTGCAGATCATAACAAAATATGGATAACATTGCAAAGAATGGGGATTTCAGAACACTTAATTGTGCTCATGAGGAACTGTACATAGAACAAGAGGCAGTCATTCGAACAGATCAAAGGGATACTGCATGGTTTAAAATCAATGAAGGTGTGCATCAGGGTTATATCATTTTGCCATACTTATTCAATCTATATGCTGAGTAAATAATCTTAGAAACTGTAGTGTATGAAGAAGAATGTGGTATCAGGACTTGAGGAGGGCTCATGAATAACCTGCGATATGCAGATGACACAATCTTACTTGTTGAAAGCAAAGAGGACTTGAAGCACTTACCGAGGAAGATCAAAGACTATAGCCTTCAGGTGGAATACACCTCAACACGAAGAAATAAAAAATTCTCAAAACTGAACCAATAAGCGACATCATCATAAACAGAGAAAAGGTTGAAGTTGTCAAGGATTTCATTTTACTTGGATTCACAATCAACATCCATGGGAGAAACAATCATGGAATAAAATGACATATCTTATTAGATGAACCTGTGGCAAAAGACCTCTTTAAAATGATGAAAAGCAAAGAATTCACTTTAAGGATGAAGGTGCACCTGATCCAAGCCATGGTGTTTTCATTTGCCTCATATGCATGCGAAAGCTGGACAATGAGTAAGGAAGACAGAGGAAGAATTGATGCCTTTAAATTATGGTGTTGACAAAGAATACTGAATATTCTACAGACTGCCAGAAGAATTAACAAATCTGTCTTGGAAGAAGCACAGCTAGAGTGCTCCTTGGAAACCTGGACATGTTATCAGCGGGAATCAGTCCCTGGAGAAGGACATCATGTTTGGTAAGGTAGAGGGTCAGCAAAAAAGAGAAAGACTTCTTGATGAGGTGGATTGACAAAATGATTGCAACAATAGGCTCAAACATAGCAAGAATAGTGAGGATGGTGCACTACCTCTGTTGTGCATAGGGTTGCTATGAGTTGGAACAGAGAGTACAGCATCTAACAACAACAAATGTGTATGTGTATGTGTATATGTTTATATATATATAAACCAAACCCGATGGCATTGAGTCGATTTTGACTTATAGCGACCCTACAGAACAGAGTAGAACTGCCCCATAGAGTTTCCAAGGAGCACCTGGTGGATTTAATCACTTCACTACCAGGGTTTCCATACATATGCGCATGCACACACACACACACATACACACACACACACACACATAGAAACAGTACATCAGCAGGGAACTGCCAGAAATTCAACCTGGAATTAGAAGAGGACACGGAGCCGGGGATATCATTGTTGATGTTAGATGCATCCTGGCTTAAAAAAAAGAATACCCAAAAGGTATTTACCTGTGTTTTATTGACTATGCAAACGCTTTCAGGTGTGTGGATCATAACAAATCACGGATAACATTGGGAAGAATGGGAATTCCAGAATACTTAATTGTGCTCATGAGGAACCTATACACAGGCCAAGAGGCGGTCATTCAGAACAAAGGGATACTGATTGGTTTAAAGTCAGGAAAGGTATGCCTCAGGGTTGTATCCTTTCACCACAATTATTCAGTCTGTATGCTGAGCTAATAATCTGAGAAGCTGGACTATATGAGGAAGAACAGGACATCAGGATTGGAGGAAGACTCATTAACGACCTGTGTTATGGAGATGACACAACCTTGCTTTCTGAAAGTGAAGAGGACTTGAAGCACCCTAGACTTCAGTATGGATTACTCCTCTACCTAAAGAAAACAAAAATTCTCCCAACTGTTTGAAATTGTTAAGGATTTCATTTTACTTGGATCCACAATCAACAACCACGGAAGCAGCAGGCAAGCAATTGCAATGATTGGGCAATGCAATTTATTACTTTGCATCGGGCAAATCTGCTGCAAAATAGCTCTTTAAAGTGTTAAAAAGCAAAGATGTGACTTTGAGGACCAAGGTGCGCCTGACCCAAGCTATGGTGTTTTCAATTGCCTCAGATGCACATGAAAGCTGGGCAATGAAAATGGAAGACCAAAGAAGAATTGAAATATTTGAATTACATTGTTGGTGAAGAATATTGAATATACCATGAACTGCCAAAAGCATGAACGAATCTGCCTGGGAAGAAGTACAACCAGAATGCTCCTTAGAAGGGAGGCAAGACCTCATCTCACATACTCTGGACATGTTATGATGAGGGACCAGTCCCTGGAGAAGGACATCACGCTTTGTAAAGTAGTGGGTCAGTGAAAAAGAGAATCACCCTCAACAAAATGGATTCACACAGTGGCTACAACAAGGGGCTCAAGCATAATGATCAGGAGAATGATGCAGGACTGGGCAGTATTTCCTTCTGTTGTACATAGAGTTGCTATGAGTCAGGGCTGACTCGATGGAACCTAACAATAACATATATACATATGTAGTGTAAAATTTAACTTTTGCAAAAGTGTGTGTGTTTATATATACTCTTGCTTTTACCCCAGTCAAGATTCAGGTATATTTCAGAAAGTGAGAAAGAAAATATAATTAATTAAGAATGTTTCTTTAAATATGGGTAATAATGTTTGGGAAGATAACAGTGATAAAAGTTGACTCTTTCAAAGTTAAGTAATTATGAGAACTAATATCATAAAATTATATATAAAATATTATTTAAAGATAAAAATTAAAATCCATCAGCTCAAAAGGATTTGCTGAAGACAAGGAGGACTTAAAATATTAACAACTAAGCAAACATAATTTGTCACCTACGACTATTTTGAAACATAAATTGATCTAGTAGAGGCAAAAGAAGTTAGAAAAAAACAATAAAGTCTTGTATTAAGCTTTAACATAGGAGTAAACACTGAACTTGCAAATTGCAATTTTACAAATCAGACATTAATACTTTTTGAAATAATGGAACACGTATTAACAGGAATTCGTGAGCATTTTGAGAACAATGAAATCCTGAGCTGCACACAAGGTGGGTGATAAAAAAACACCTTAGCTTGCAAAAAGAAATAATAAGCTATTACATAAAGGCGAAAGGCATTGATTTAGTGGGAAATACAAACATACAAATAAAATATAATCTTGGATATTTACAAAGCACTTTTCACCAGGAATTCAAAGCACAGTCTTCTTTAATGTGTGTTGTGTCTCCATAGCTTTGTGAACGACAGTTTTTCTTTTTGTTGTTGTTTGCTCGTTTTTAATTTGCAAGTTACACAAAACATTTCAGGACCTTCAGGACTTCTGATGCCTACATTTATTTGTGTTTAAGAAAGTTTTATCTACGCATTGTCCCATGGAGGATACTTATTTTCATTTCTAAGCATTCAGTTTTCCTTCATTCAAAAGCACTGTCTTGACTGTCTAGTGCTGCTATAACAGAAATGCCACAAGAGAATGTCTTTAACAAAAAGAAATTTATTCTCTCACAGCATAGGAACCTAGAAGTCTGAATTCAGGGTGCCAACACCAGGGGTTCTCAGTGCAGGAACCCCAGGTCCAAAAGCCCACCTCCCTCCTGGTTCTTCATTCTTGGTGGTGTGAGGTCCCTATTTCTCTCCTTGCTTCTCTCTGCTTTCATCTCCTGGAAGATAAAAGGTGATGCAGGCTGCACCTCAGGGAAAATCCCCTTATATCACATCAGGATTGTGACCTCTTTAACATAACCTTATCTCACCTCAGTAACCATAGGAAGAGATTAGGATTTACATAGAATAATTACATCGGATCACAAAATGGAGTACAACCACATAATGCTGGGAATTATGGCCTAGCCAAGCTGACACACATTTTTGGGGGACACAATTCAATCCTTGTACAAAGTACGCCTCCCAACTCCTGCTTCCTTCAGGAAGCAGCTAGGAAACCCCTGATTCATGGTAACCTACTCCTCACCTCAATTCCCTTTCCCTTACTCTCTACCTACATACTTGCCACACGGTGTTTTATCTCATATGCCACAAGTAGGTTGTAGAAATTTCTAAAAGTCAATATTGTAGTTTCTTTGCTTATGTTCAGTTGCTTCTAATGATAAGTAGACAAGATTAAAAAAGAAAAAAAAAAGGAAAATTTAATGATGTACATGGTAGAATTCACTGGAACTAAAAAAAAGAAAGATCACTGATTCTCAGTGAATCCTCAGCCTTTTTATTGAAAAAAAGAAGTCATTATTGATACTAACTGGTTTAACAATACATAGTAAAGAGCTGAATTTCCCCAGAATACTGCTTGCTGGTCTCAAAACTCAGTCTTAAAAATGTTCAAAAGAAGAGTAAGAAAAATATGGAGATAATTGTTGTGTGGTAATTGTAGTTACTGTTAAAAGAGTTGAATTCAAGGGAAGGTATTTTGTAGCAGTCGGCTACCATGAAGTGGAAATAAGTGCCTGATAGCATTAGGAGCTCCTTCCACCTTCCAGTCCTTGGCTGCAAGCTTCGCTCAGCCTCTTCTTTCTTGCATCTCAGAAGGCACTGCCACCCTTCACTTCAAGACATGTCCTGCAACATTTGCTACTGATTTTTTTTTTTAAATGTCAAGGATTGTGAGCCACCAGCACTCATTCGTTCATGTATTTTAAGTTCTTTTTTATAGCTCCTTCAAAACGGTCAAGGAGCCCTGGTGGCATGGTGGTTCAGTGCTCAGCTGCTAACCAAAAGATCGGTGATTTAAGTCCACCAACTGCTCCACAGGAGAAAGATGTGACAGTCAACTCCCATAAAGATTTATTGCCCTGGAAGCTCTATGGGGCAATTCTACTCTGTCCTATAGTATTGTTATGAGTCTGAATTGACTTAACGGCAACTTTTTTTTTTTTCTGAACAGTCAATAAAAATGTCCTTGATAGCATGATCTACACTTACCTTTGTTACTTCCCCTATAATTCTGGTTTTATCCCAGGGCAGTTGGGCTTTCACCAGTAACACAGCACTAAAATGTGTCTGGCTCGGGTCATTGGTACCTTTCAAATGATAATCCAATCTTCTTCTTTTTTTTTTTTTTTTTACTTCTTATCTGACTTAATTTTCTGGCAGCATTTTTTTAAAAGTAAATTGTTATTAACGTATAACAGATATGTAGAAAATTACACAAATCACAAATCCATAAATGGGACTTTTCCTTTGTTATGAGAACCACTGACACTTTTTGTTCTTTTCCATTGAGTCAGCTCCAACTCATGACAGCAGCATGTAGAATGGAAAAAAATGTTGCCTGGTCCTGGGTCATTCTCATGATTTTTGGTGATCACAATGTTATGATTCATAAGGCTTTCATTGATTAGTTTTCAGAAGTAGGTTGCCAGGCCTTCCTTCCTACTCTGTCTTGGTCTGGAAGGTCCACTGAAACCTGTCCACCATTTGTGACTCTGCTGGCACTTGAAATGCTGGTAGCATAGCTTCCAACATCATAGCAACCCACAAGCCACCACAGTATGACAAACAGACAGAAAATTGGTGGTGGCACTTCTTAAACAGGGTTGTACATTTGAGTGATAGCTATATGTAGAATGCATGGCAGTTGAATAAGACTTGTTATTGGAAAACCAGTTAGAAGGCAGCAAGGATGTAAAGGAGAGGAGAGACTGAGAGCTTTCTGCTAGGTTAAATCAGCAGGATTTTATGATTATTTAGCTGGACTGGAAGAGGGACAGGGAGATAATAATAGAAGCATCTCAGGTTTCTTCCTTCAGTGACTACTTGGCTGGGGGTGAGTAATTATAGGACATCTAGGTAGGAATATTTAACATGTAGTTAAACATAGGAGTCTCTGCGTGGCTCACGTGGTTAAGTGATGAATTACTAGCCAAGAGGTTGAAGGTTCAAACGTACCCAGAGGTGTTTCGGAAGACAGGCCTGGTGATCTGCTTCTGAAAAGTCACAGCCTTGAAAACCCAGTAGAGCAGTTCTACCCTGTACACATGGGGTTGCCATGAATGGAACTTGACTAGACCACAGCTAAACAACAACAACAGTGGAACGTTTAGGTCTGAAATTCAGGGTAGAAGTCTATGCTGAAGATGCATACTTGACAGGTGCCAGGATTTGTAACACATTATTACATATATGTATTTTAACGCCTTTACTCTCTACTAAACTTAACCTTCTTAATGGTAGACCTTTATCTTATTATTCTTTATGTTCTCTTAGTAAATAATAGCAAAGGCATCTATAAATGTTTAATAAATGAATTCATAGGCTTTTTTTAGTACATAAAATAAGATTGACTCAGAGTAAAATACTCTTTAATGAAACCTGACTCCTTAAAGGAAAAAATCCAAAATAACCCAGTTAACCTCAATAATTGATAATGATACCATCATTGGCTTTAATGGAAAAAAAAAATCTTATCATTGTAAATAGTCTTTTATTCATTATATCATTATAAATAATATTATCATTGTCACTAATCAATAATGGCACCATCACTGACTTTAATGAAAAAAATTCTTATTATTTTATCATGATATCAAAATTATATAAAAGGAGAACTATAGAGCATAGATACTTTTTTTTCCAATAAGGTACAGGAAATGAAAAAAGGAAAATTGAACATCAAGACACCTTTACAGAGACAAATAAGAAGTAGGGGGTAAAAACAAATATTCCTAATACTGTGCTATATTCTAACCTATGTTATTTTTAGCTATTTTATAAAACACAGATTTTAAAGAAAGTTAAAATCTGTACTAGCAATGGATGGAAAACGAATCACCGGCTCTTTTCCAGCTTTGATGTCTGTGATTGTAAGAATGTCTTCCTTTGTTTTCCTTTGTTTCTAAAGACATAGCATTTTCTAAAACCCTCCATGTACAGTAAGCAGCACCTAAAAAAACAGCACTGGTCTGGCCAAGCAACTTTTCTTTAAAGATGAAATTCAAATCAAAGATTTGTCTGAAATGTATATACCTTTTAATTATGTCCACTTTTTATTGCCATAATCATTTTCTGTTAGAAGATAACACATCTCACGCAAAAAAAGAGGCTTTCAAAAACATACACGTACTATTAGCTTTAATAATTAGCCTCCCACTATTGTGTTGATTAGTTAGATTTTCACACTTCCCATGCGTACAGGTCAAGGCTTAGAATGGAAAAAAATGTGCTCTACGACTGCACAGGCAAAGGAGGGATGGAAGAAAATACTAAGGTGTTTTTCTCTAGGAATCAAATCAAAGCAGACTGAGGTGATTTAAAAAAAAAATGCATTGCTAGTAGATTTTTAATGTTTTTTTTTTTTTGGTTAACTTTCCCTTGACAGATGGCAGGTGAAATAGACTGTGGCTCCTTGAGTATGCTCTAAGCTCCCCAAGAGAAGAAGAATTGTGAAAACTTGGATTCTTTGAGCTGCCCTGCAGTGAGGATTAAGTGCAGCAACTTTTCTGGAATGGCAGCCACCCAGCTCAATGTCCCTAGTGTAACAGCAAAGCCTGGCACACGGGATCTGATCAACAGGCTGTTCCTTAAATGATGCAAAGGCACTATTAATTATACTCTACAGAGTTAGCCTAGGGCTGTGTGAAGTTGCATGGACATACTGTCTTAGTTTTCTAGTACTGCCATCACAGAAATACCACAAATGGATGGCTTTAACAAATAGAAGTTTATTCTCTCACAGTCTTGTAGGCTAGAAGTCCATATTCAGGGCTTCAGCTCCAGGGGAAAGCTTCCTCTTTCTGTCGGCTCTGGAGGAAAGTCCTTGTCATCATTCTTCCCCTGGACTAGGAGCTTCTCAGCACAGAGACCCTGGGTCCAAAGACACACTATTCTCCCAGGTCTTGCTTCATGGTATTATGAGGTCCCCATGTCTCTTTGCTTGCTTTTCTCTTTTATATCTCAAAAGAGATTGGCTTAAGACACTATCTAATCACATAGACCTCATCTCATCAACATCATAGTGATAGGACTTACAGCACATAGGGAAATCACACCAGAAGACAAAATGGTAGATAATCACACAGTACTGGAAATCATGACTTAGCCAAATTGACAGATATTTTGGGAGGACACAATTCAATTCATGACACATACCCAGAAACTTGAGTATTGAAAAATAACATATAAACGTTGTAACACAATAGAAGCTGAAGTAATGGAACAGAGGGAATCAGTTTTGTTTTAAAGTGATTATTCCACTTTATCTATGAGACAAAATATGCTTGTATATATATACGTGTGTGGGTGTGTGTGTGTGTGTTGTGTGTATGGTTTGCTATTGCTGTTAGGTGCCATCGAGTCGTTTCCAACTCAAAAAGTCTATTTAACTGAACGAAAATGAAAATACGACCTATGAAAATTTGTGGGACACAGTTAAAGGAATGTCAAAAATAAAATTTAAACCACTAATTGTATACATTAGAAAAGAGGAAAAGTCTAAAGTTAGTCATCTAAGCTCTTACCTCAAGAACCTAAAAAATGAAGAGCAAAATAAACTCAAAGTAAGCAGAAAGAAACAATAATGATATAAGAGGAAGTTAATAAAATTGAAAACGGAAAAACAGTACAAAAAATCAATGCAATAAAAAAGCTGGTTCTTTAAAAAGATGAGTAAAATTAAGAAAAAAAAAATCCAGCAATACTGGAACAGCAAAAAGAGAGGAGATACAAGTTGTCAATATCAGGAATGAAATAAGATCTGTCA
This sequence comes from Loxodonta africana, assembly GCF_030014295.1. Classification (NCBI taxonomy): domain Eukaryota; kingdom Metazoa; phylum Chordata; class Mammalia; order Proboscidea; family Elephantidae; genus Loxodonta; species Loxodonta africana. The sequence goes on along the minus strand of NC_087345.1, from coordinate 185,864,163 downwards.
TTTCAGACACTGCAGATGTAAAAAGAACAAGAAAAGAATACTTCTCCACACACATAGTTTGACAACTTAGAAGAAATGAGCCAATTCCTTGAGAAAACATAAGCTATCACAACTCACCCAAAATTAAATAATTGAAATAAGTCTATTTTTTATAACTATTAAGCACATTGAATGTATAATTAAAAAAATAAAAACAAAAAACAAATCTCCAGGCCTAGATAGTTTCACTTGAGAGTTCTATGAAAATTTATATAAGAACTAACACTAATTTTACACTAATATTTTTTTTTTAATGCTATCTAAAAATAGAAGAGAACACTTCTTAATCCTTTTATGAAAAAGGATATCTGGTTTGGGTATCCTGCCATGATACCCAAGCCAGAGAGACAGCACAAAAAAAAAAAGGAAAATACAGAACATTCCTTATGAATATAGATGTAAAATCCTCAAAAGAGTATTATCAAATAGAATTCAGCAGTATGTACAAATATATACCATGATCAAGAAGACACTTCCTATGTTGAGGCTGGAAATTTTTCTTCAGTTCTTTCAGCTTGAGAAATGCTGAGTGTGTTTTTCCCTGTTGGTTTTTTAACTCAAGGTCTTTGCACATGTCCTTATAACACTTTTTTTTTGTCTTCTGGAGCCGACCTTTGAAATCTTCTGTTCGGCTCTTTTACTTCATCATTTCTTCCTCTTGCTTTAGCTGCTCGATGTTCGTGAGCAAGTTTCAAAGTCTCTTCTGACATCCATTTTGGTTTTGTATTTCTTTCCTGTCTCTTTAATGACCTCTTGCTTTCTTCATGGATGATGTCTTTGATGTCACTCCACAACTCATCTGGTCTTCCATCATTAGTGTTCAATGCATAAAGTCTATTCTTGAGATGGTCTCTAAACTTATGTGGATATACTCAAGATCATACTTTGGCTCTCATGGACTTGTTCTAATTTCCTTCAACTTTCACCTTGAACTTGCATATGAGCAATTGATGATATGTTCTTTAGGTGGCTCCTGGTCTTATTCTGACTGGTGATACTGAGCTTTCCATGGTCTTTTTCCACAGATGTAGTCAATTTGATTACTGTGTATTCCATCCAATGAGGTCCGCGGTTATAGTCGCCTTTGATGTTGTTGACAAAAGATATTTGCAATGAAGAGGTCGTTGATCTTGCAAAATTCTATTATATGATCTCCAGCATTACTTCTATCACCAAGGCCATATTTTCCAACTACTGATCCTTCTTTGTTTCCAACTTTCTGACTCCAATCACTAATAATTATCAATGTATCCTGATAGAATGTTTGATCAATTTCAGACTGCAGAAGTTGGTAAAAATCTTCAATTTCTTCATCTTTGGCATTAGTGGCTGGTGCACACATTTGAATAATAGTCATATTAAATGGTCGTCCTTGTAGGGGTATGAATATTATGGATATTATCATGAACTTAGATACAAAAATTTTCCACAAAATGTTAGCAATTCAAATATAGGAATATATAAAAGGGAAACTACATTATGACCAGTGAGGTTTATCTGAAGAATAGAAGGATGTTTCAACATTTGAAAGTCAACTGTTGTGATTTACTGTATTGACAAAATACATAAGAAAACCCATATGATCATCCCAAGAGATGCGGCAAAGTACTTGACAAAAATCAATATCCATTCATGTTAAAATCTCTCAGCATTTTAGGAATATAAAGGAAATGTAGTATGACCTTATAAAGGGAGCTGCATCATCCCTTTACCTAGGGACAGCCTATAGGTGTGGAATGATACTAAAAGCCCCACGTCAGTATGGGTAATCCTAGAAAATAAAGGACCTCTGAATTTCTTCCTGGAAACCAAGTCTCCAGAGTTCGCCTGAGTCCTGGAATGGTGCTAGAAACTTAGAGTAGAAATTGCTGTATTAATTGTCTCAGCGAGCAGGCTTGAAAAAACATGTGATATGGAGTTCACTGCACTCAAGGAAGATGTATGAAGAGTAGAATAAGGAATATGTCTGTGCCTAAACTCGCAGTGGGCTGGAAAAGAGGCAAAGTCTGAGAATATTGAAGTCAAAAACAAGAGTGATGTGGCAGTGTTATTACTAGACTGGTGACTGAGAATCAGGTGGGACAGTGCACATCTCAGTGGGGTCAAGTAGACTGGGAGTATAAGGACAAGGGGAGGAAACCTGTGAAAAATCATCACAGTGCAAGAATTTCTTGGGGGACAGCCACAGGTTTAGGTAGCAATCTCTATGCTTGTTACTGTTGAGAACCCATCTACATTGTTACCAAGACTGTGGTCTTCCCTCTCTCACATTGTTACATCAGTTGTCACTGCTTCTTATATCTCTGAATTTATCATTCTTTATTAGTTAGGGTAGGAGAAATACTGTAACAAACAAATCTAAAATAGCTTAAGCATCAAAAACTAAAAAAAAAAAAAAAAAGAGAACCATTCCCGTCAAGTTGATTCCAACTCATGGTGATCCTGGAGCAAAGAGTAGAACTGCCCCATAGAGTTTCCAAGGAGAGGCTGATGGATTCAAACTGCCGAACTTTTGGTTAGCAGCCAAGCTCTTTAACCATTGAGCTACCAGGGAAGTTTATTTCTCACTCATGTAAATAGTCCAAAGTTGTTAAAGTTGGCAAGGCTCTGATCCATGTGGCCCTTCATGAATCCAGGACAGTGGAGGCTCTACTGTATTGATTATGTGGCTTATGAGGTTTTCCTAAGCAAGGATATCCAACTGTGGAAGGGAAATGATTGTGGGTGGCACATAAAATTTCTCATGGCTAGAACCCAGTAACATGACAGCATCTTTCCCCATGGGAGGCTGGGAAAAAAAGGGTTTGGTAAATATTAGGGACACACTTAAATTGGATTTAAAATAATCTGGAATTTTATAGTTAGCCAATGTAGGGGAAGGGAGTGCTAAGCAATGAGTCTTGGGATAAGAACCAAATGATAATCACACCACCATAAACTGTTGCATTGTCTCTTGGCTTTTTAAGTCAGTTTGTCAAGCCTGCATCGCTAGTCAATAAAAAAAGAATTACACAAAGCCCTAAGCTGCTAGACTCTTTCTTGTCTGTTTCTGGCTCACTCTTCTGCTGACCCTTCTCTGATTCTGGAACTTTAGGTCCACAATCCTCAAACTGCTTCTCCCCTTTGGGCTTAATTTTGGTACTTGGACTTCTTGACATCTGTGTGTTTGCTTTCCTTAAGACCTCCTTAACTAGCCATGGCATAGGATTTTAGAAATCTTAGAAAATTAATAGAGGGATACTCAGATCTGACATGCATAAACTCATTTAATTTATTGCAAGGTAGTCATGGCAAGGCACGCAAGTAAAAAAAAGAAAAAACCTCTCAACATTCATTTAGAACTGGAGAATCAGAATTAACAATTACAATGCTAGTTCAGTGGTGAGAGTCAAAATCTTTAGACTTCAGACTTTTACTTTCAAAGAGAGTTTTCAGGAGGTAGGCCTAGCCATGGCTTGAACTCGGCAGAGGTCCCTTGTAGTTAGAAGCCAAGGTCCATGGCAGTGGACAGAATCTCAGTTCCAACTCCGTCTTCTTTCAGTGAGTGAGCAGAAATCTAGTGTTTATATGTGAATTTGTCACTTTGACTCCATAGAACAAGGGCCAGTATGATGTCAAAAACTAGTATGTCATGTCTTTTCTTCAGGGTTAGAGAGAAAGCAAATGGCACACCTTTTCTTCAAGGTTAGGTATTAAGGAGATTGTTTAGATTTATGTTGTGTTTTCTTTTATCACAACATGTTGAATCAAAGTGAACTTAAAGGTTGTTTACTTTCTTTACATACTTCACGTGCGTCTATGTTTCTATGCCTAAGTTCAGAAATTTTCTAAGTAACTTTCTTATGACTTACAGGCTACTAGTGACTTTTTAATGTTGAGAGTCTCATGAAGGTATACATAGGTCTAAGTTCATATTATGAGTGCTTATATATATGTATTTTGAAAGTATAATAGTGACCTGTACTACATGGGATTTGAGATAATTGTAGAAACACACAGAAAACTGGCTCATGCCTCCAGCTCTCCATTCAGGAGATGCCCCATCAAGATTATCAGGAAGTCAATCCCCGATACCAGTTCTAATCAGGTGAAACCTAGTTTCCTCTTCACATCTCTTTCAATGAGATGCAGATTCAGGAACCACAAACATGGTATAAATGAGCTACAAATTAATTCTAAGTTCTGTCTAATCTGAATCATGTCCCTAGTCAAGGGCTGGGTATACAGGTTCAGACCTTCAAGTTGGCAGAAGGCCACGAGAAGATGGGCAAACATCAGGGCCCTAATCAAATGGCAAGATTTTCAGATTAAGCTATAATTATTATTTGGAGGCTCACAGAAAGTGGTGCAATGGTTGAGCACTCAGCTGCTAACCAAAAGATTGATGGCTCGAAACTTTCTCTGCAGGAGAAAGATTATAGCCTAGAAAATCCTGTGGAGCAGTTCTACTCTGACGTATGGTGTCACTGTGAGTTGAAATCAACTCAACTCCACCTAACAACAACATGGAATGTAAGCCAGGAGTTTCCAGATAAAATTTAAGGGGGAAGCTAGGGCCTGTTCGTGTCTTGGGTATCCAAGTAATCCCCAAGCAGGCTGCAACAGTTACCAGGGTTACAAAACTGGGCTAATTCTAGCTCCACCCATTATTTGTGTGAGGTTTCTAATCCAATGCCAAGCTTCATATTCATTTTCTTGGGAATTCGATAGGCCTAGGAAAGGTTTTCAATATTTGTAAATGGGTGAGCTAGGGGACTCAAGACCTGATAGGATTAACTTTGCTGGTCTAACTACCAGTGTTCTTGATGCTTCTGAAGATATTGCACCAGCTACAATGAGATTTGACCTGGAGGGTGGCATTACTCTAAGGATTAGAATTCTTCATTCTCCCACCTTCACTCTTCTTCTGTGTTGAGGCTTTCATTTTTTGAAGGACTTAGGACTTACTTTTTATGTGGTCAGCCAGGGGGAGTTTCAGGAACACCATTCACTGCATATCAGAGATACTTTGTACTAACCTAAAACCTCTGAAGTAGGCATGCAATGTAAATTTTAACTAATTCTTGCCTTCCTGGGTCAAACCCTTCTCTCTTAGGTCAGGTGCATGAAATGTAAGTTTTAACTAATTCTTGCCTTCCTGGGTCAAACCCTTCTCTCTTAGGTCAGGTGCATGAACCCTCATTTACTGCTGAATTAATTCATTCAATATGTATTTATCGAGAATCTATGATATTTTGACACTTAATAATAACTATCTATACCACTGTGTCCAAGGTGGACATGTTCCTCAAGTCCCTTCCATGACCCTTGCTAAAATAGGTCTATATCCTATTATCTGTATTTAAGTGTCTGAAATTTGAATATTTACTGTGTGCAGTTTCTTAGTCCTAACCCACATATGAGTGAGAAAAAAGGAAGGAAAAAGGTAATGATTTTTAGGGTAAATATTATTTATTATGGCAAAATCCATTAATTGGCTTTCTCAGTGACTGTTCCAGCCCAGTCCTCTCCTTTGCCATTTAATATGGTGTGGTAGAAAGGCCACTGAAGTACAGAGTGTGTGTGTAAATCTGTCTTTTGGAAGGAGGATACACTCAGAAAAGTCAGCTAACTCTCTTGTACCTCAATTTTCCTACATTATTAATTCAAGGAATTTGTGTTGTTTTTAGCTGTTGTCAAGTCAGCTCCAACTCATGGAGACCTTATGAACAACAAAATGAAATGTTGCTCTGTGCTATGTCATCCTCACAATCTCCAGCAAGTTTGAGTAAATTCATGCAGCTATTGTGCCAAACTGTCTCACCAAGGGTCTTTCTCACCCTCACTGGTCCGAGCATGATGCCCTCCTCCCAGGGGCAGATTACCCAATAAGTGAGTTAAGCATGTGCTTAGGGCATCAATAAAACAGAAGCACAAGTTATCCAAAGCAAAGACCCATAGATGCCAAGCAGACAGGACACAAGGAAAAGCTAGTGCTATAGCAGAAGGGAACTGGCAGAGCACTAAATGAAACTGATAGCAACTCCAGTGTGTGAGAATGTGCCGGCTAGAAATAGTTCACACAGTGTCACGAGGGCACCCCACACGCAAGGTGCTTTAAGCTACAAGGCCCCTGCCATGTCAACACCTTCATTGACATCTGTCTTCTATGGTCTCCTCCTCTGTAATAACTCCTTATCTCAGTGGGTCTCAAGAATATACAATTTCTTTCTAATAAACAAGAGGTGGGGGTGGGCTGTCAAGTCTAACTGTTGCTACATTCATGCACCAAAAATTTTATAATCAGTTCATTTCATTCTGCTAACATGGCATACGCCAATTTTGTGTTCCATTGCTAATATTATAGTTGCATTTAAAAAGAAGTTACATCATAGATAGCTAAGACATACACACAGGTGTATATATATGGGGGGCACCACAGATTATCAGTGTTTAGGGCCCTCACATGCCTTCATTTGGCCCTGTATGACTCCAGCAAGTCAGTCCGACAATGTTCTGTTATGGTGTATAAGATTTTTCCTGGCTAATTTTCCAAAATCGATCTCTAGGCCTTTCTCTCAGCCTGGAAGCTCCACCGAAAGCTCTCCACCATGGGTGACCCTGCTGGAATTTAAAATACTGGTGGCATAGTTTCCAGCATCATAGCAACATGCAAGCCACCACAGTAAGGAAAACTGACAGGTTGTGAACTTCAAGGAATTAAACTAGATATCTTTAAGGTTCATTTAAACTCTTTCAATGATTTACTCTTTTCATGTTTTTTAAGATATTAGCAGTTTTTGAAAGTGAAGTAGAAAGTACTCTTAGCTTTCCAATTCTAGGAAGAACAAGAAAACTCAGACTTGGATTCTGAGGAGTCAGGAATGAAAAGAGAAACCCAGATCATGTTTTCCACCCAAAAAAAAAAAAAAAAATCTACCACATTCTGGCTTCTGTAACAGGAATCTCTTATGCAATCTTATATAATGTATTACTGTCATGAAACACGAGGCCTTTAAAACTAAATGAGCTGTAGCCTTTGTTAAAACGTGTGTCTATGATAATCAGACTTCATTAAAATCTTAACAAAGTGAAACAGTTGCAATTTTTCTTGTCTTTTAGGACCAACAGAAGAGTAAAATTCAAGTAGGTTCTTTTTTGGAAGTAGGTCACTAAAAGTTAACTTTATTGAATTTTACTTACAAATAAGAATAGAGGGTGGGTCCTAGCTACTTTCTTGCTATATTTAACTGGAATTCTCTACAAGATTCTTTAAATTACATTTTTTAGAACTGTGTGATCCAAACGGTTTTGTGGGGGATGTTAGCAAAAACACAAATTGATGTCCATTTCCTCTCATTTCCCACGTGTTTCCTTTGGTTAAATAAATACTCTAAAAATATAAAAAGCATCATGTGTTAGGAAAACTCTCTGGAAGGCACAGGCATTGTTTTGTTCTCAATTATTTCACCAGCAGATTCATAGTGCTGGCTTTTGGGTTATAAATCTTGTCTCAACCTCAACCCCAAATTACTTGTCAGACTATGATTTGATTGTAAAATGAAATGTCACGAAAGCAAACTAATAACAAATTTTTTAGTCAGTAATCATGAGTTTCAACCTTGGTGGACATGATTGACCAATTCATTGGACCAATTTTAAGTATTTCCACTGGAAACAACTTCAGCAGTGGAAAGCTATTTTGCATAACAGATATTCTCTCAAGTATTATCTTGCACTACAGGTCCATTCCCACTACTGTCTGGCAATTTGTCATGGTGGCTTTCATGTAGCTATGATGTTGGAAGCTATGCCACCAGTATTTCAAATACAGCAGGGTCACCCATGGTGGGCAGGTTTCAGGTGAGCTTCCAGGCTAAGATAGACTAGAAAGAAAGGCTTGGATAACTACTTTCAAAAATTAGCTAACGAAAAGCCTATGGATCACAACAGAGTATTGTCCAATATAGATAGTGCTGGAGGATGAGCCTTCTAGCATGGAAAGAACTCAAATACACAGTGGCTATGAAGATGGCACAGGACCAGACAACATTTTGTTCTATTGTACATGTGGTTGCCATGAGTTAGAGCCAACTAAGCAGAAACTAACAGCAACATTGGGGCATTCAAACACCTATCGTTGCAATAGATAAACAAGGCTTTAAATGGAAAAAATCTAGTGATTTGTTGAGAAAATTCACCTTAATTCTTTGTAGTCTATTGCATTTACTAGTTTAAATCAGTCCATCATACTGAGAGTAACTGCACCCAACAGAGATTTTTTGCAATCAAGGAATTGCAGGAGCCACAGTTCATCTCTGAAAATGTAATTATTTTGATCTTAAGTGTAGCTGAATATAATTTTGATCTTTACTAATAAAAATATTTACCAAAATACATCACCGTATTTTTATGCAAATAACGTGTACCTTCTTCATTTGTTTGCTGGTTGTGCCCTCCCCATGTGAACTATTTTTATAAAAACAGCTATGCCAATTTTTAATTTTTCTTACATGTTGCTGTAAAAAAAGTTAGCAGAGGGGCACTTACGAAAACACCGCCTAGGGGTGGGGAGAGGGTGCAGTTGGCTAACAAACCTAGAAGACGTGCGTTATTTGTGTAAAAATACTGTAATAGAAATATCATGTGTAACATTATTTGGACGCAAAGCTCTCTTTAGCAAAATTGGCTTGGGCGTGGTCTGCTGAATTACAGGCTTGCAAGGTGGTGGAAGAGATGTTTATTCAGGTATCAGATTACCTGTCTGAAAGAACCTCTGAAATAGAAAGGTTCATTAAATCCAGCCATTTGGGGATATCGTAGGCATCTTTCAGTCTATTGGCAATTGTGGCGTCTTCATCACCTGTAAAGCTGAACCTAGAGAAATGAAAATAGCCTCTTTCCTAAGTGAACAGGGTGGAGGGCTTCATCCAAGCTCTTTTAATAGTCATTTATTAATTCACTCATTTTAGACGCATTTATTAGGAACTTCCCAAAAGCCAAACATTGTGATGGGGTTTGGAACTCAGCTGCATTTATTACACAGAAGTTAATTATAAACTTCTTGGAGACAGAGAAGGAGTCCTTGGGTGGTGCAAATGATTAAGTGCTTGATTACTAGCCTAAAGGTGGCGGCGGAATCCAACCAAAGGCACCTCAGACGTCATGTGGAACCAACTCTAAGTCAACTAACAGCAACAACAGGAGAGAGAGGGAGTTTGTGTTTGGTGTAAATGGTTAGTGGGCTCGGCTGCTAACTGAAAGGTTGGAGGTTCAATCTACCCAGAGGCACCCTGGAAGAAAGACCTAGTGATCTTCTTCTGAAAAATCAGCCATTGCAAACCAAATGGAGCACAGTTCTACTCCGATACGCATGGGGTCACCATCAATCTAAGTCAACTCCATGGCAACTGGTTTACTGATTTAGGAGAGAGAGAGAGAGAGAACAAAGAACCTTGCCATAACACACAAGGGAAAATATAAGTGTCCTGGGAAATGTCTTTATTGTCCCTATTTTATTTTTGCATGTGATAATTAACTGATAGGGAAAAGGATAAGTGATTTTAATCCGCTCCTTTAATGCAAACATTAAGATATCTAAAAACGAAACCAGGAGAATAAGCTATTTATCCACTTAAAACCTTTTATACTAATTTCTTTATGTTTCACATATTTTACTGAACTATAAATTTTCAATAAAAATACATAATTCCAAAGTAAAACTCTTTTTTCCCTCAGAGAAAGCCAGTTAAAGAATTGTTACATAACATTAATGATGATAACACTTATTACGTTATATGCCCATTGCCGTTGAGTCAATTCTGACTCTTAGCGACCCTGCACGACAAAGTAGAACTACCCCATAGGGTTTCCAAGGTGTGGCTGGTATATTTAAATTGCCAACCTTTTGGTTAACAGCCGAACTCTTAACAAGTGTGCCACCAGGGCTCCATTACATTATATGGGTGCATAATAACTACATAGGGGCTAAGCACTCTCACGGAGTCTCTGGGTGGTACAAATGGGTAATGTGATCGCTTGCCAGTGCAAAAGTAGGAGGTTCGAGTCCAACCAGAGTTACCAAAATCAGCCATTAAAACCCTACAGAGCACAGTTCTACTCTGACACACATAAGGTCACCAGGAATTGGAATTAACCTGACGGCAATTTTTTTAAAGCATTCTTCTAGGTTTTCTCATATTGATCTCACAATGACCGTAAGTGTAATGTTTATATTATTCAATTATTTGAATGAGGAAAGTGAGGCTTAGAAACAGGATAAAAACCCAGGTGGGCTACACTCTAAAGTCAGGCTGTTAATCACTGCACCGGAAGTCTTTGCATAGCTGCAGAACATTCCCGTATCTGTGAAAACACTGAGACCACAGAAAACACTTAAGCCTCATGCTGACCTAGAATTGCATATTCAGAGCAATAGGCATCTTAAAAACCAAAAGAACCAAACCCACTGCCATCAAGTCAATTCCAACTCATAGCAACCCCTTAGAACAGAGTAGAACTGCCCCATAGGGTATCTATCCAAGGAGCACCTGGAGGATTCGAACTGCTGATCTCTTGGTTAGCAGCCATAGCACTTAGACAGTATGCCATCAGGGTTTCCACAGGCATCTTAGAGCTCGTCTATTCTGACCCATTCCAGTCACTATACTTATTCAAGCTAGAAATTTAGGGGTGATTCTCTCCTTTTGCTCTTCCATATTTACCCAGACATCACTCCTGCTAATTCTCCCTCCAGGATGTTTTCCCATCTGCCTGTTTTCCTGCATCTTCACCATTATGTCCTAGTCAAGGATACCACTGTTATCTCTAGCGGGAACTGCTCAACAGCCATTGCACTCATCTAAATTCCTCAACTCCTTCTCTCTAACCCCAATACTCAGCATGTGGCCTGTGGACAAGCAGCAGTGTTAGCGTCACCAGACCTCACTCCAGACCGACTGACCAGAATGCACCCTACACATCTCCAGGTGATGTGTTTGCACACAGCGGTAGAGGTGTTTTTAAAATTGTTCAGGCAGTTTGCTGGGGAGTAAGGGAGTAGAGAGTCCTCTGGGTGGTCAAATGGTTAATGTGCTCATCAAGTCCACACAGAATGCCCTGGAAGAAAGACCTGGCAATTCACTTCCAAAGAAATTAGCCATTGAAAACCCTATGGAGCACAGTTCTCTGACCCACGTGGAGTCACAGTGAGTCAGAGTCGATTTGACAGCGTTTTTTTTTTTTAGTTTAGTTTAGTCTTTTTAGGGGAAAAGAGGGACTAAAACCCACATGATTTATTGATATTGCTTGAGAATTACTGCTTATTTCATATCTCTTTTCCTTTTTTTTTTTCTGTTTTATTTTTACTATCAAAATGCAGGTGCTCCTTGACAGTGCAACTGCAGGTGGTATTTACACAATTCAGCTGTGACCCATTAATTTCACTATTTCCTTTTATTCATATTGTTGAAATAAGGCAAAGCATTCTACAGTTCTGAGGGTTTCTCCCTGGTTTGTTTTTGCTCTCTTTGGTAAATGTTTACACTTTCTCATTTTCTTTCCACTAATTAACCTTATCTGCCTCAAAAGACCCCTTTAAAACATTGAAAAGCAAAGACATCACCTTAAAGACTAAGGTGCGCCTGACCCAAGCCATGGTGTTTTCAGTCGCCTCATATGCACGTGAAAGCTGGCCCAAGAATGAATAAGGAAGATGTAGAAGAACTGACGCCTTTGAATTGTGACGTTGGCGAAGAGTATTGACTATACCGTGGATTACCAAAAAAAGAAACAAATCTGTCTTGGAAGAAGTACAACATAGAATGCTCCTTAGAAACAAGGACAGGGAGATGTCTCGCATACTTTCGACATGTTATTACAAAGGATCAGTCTCTGGGGAAGGATATCATGCTTGGTAAAGTAGAGGGTCAGCAAAAAAGAGAAAGACCCTCGATGAGCTGGACTGACACAGTGGCTGCAACAATGGGCTCAAGCATAACAATTGTGAGGATGGTGCAAGACTGGGCAGTTTTTTGCTCTATTGTACATAGGGTTGCTATGAGTTGGAACCGACTCAACAGCACCTAACAACAACAACAATTAACCTTATTATCTTTCTTTCCTCCAGTACAAAAGAGTCCTTCTCTGAATTCCTCCTCTGACTTTCTATGAAGCGAGTATAAGAAAATGTACTTGGGCCATTAAACTTCCCACCTTCAAAATCTACCTTTACATCCTATTGTGCTTATATTTCAAGTTGTTTAACCTTGGTCATAAAGCCTTGCATGGTTTCATCCGCGTCACCTCTCCAGCCTCTTTCTGCCTCACTTTCCTCTCTCACTTCCTGCTCTCTGAGCACAAAAGTCTTCTTGGTTTCTCGAACATCGCATTATGTGTCCTCCAGTACACCTGCCCACCCTGTGCCTTCTGCATATGCCTAATTCTGTCCTTTTAAGCACCACCTCCTTAGAGAGAACTTCACACTCACTCCTTTCTCAAAGCACTCTGAAAGGGGTGGGAATCAGCTATAATCATATATGTATTTTCTAGTTTTTTAGACTTTGAATCCTATAAAAACACAGTCAATTTCTGTTTTCTTGCCATTATGTTCTGCGACATATACAGTGATTTTAAATATATATATATATGTACACATCGACTCGTTGGCAGTGGATATATATATATATACACATATTGTTGAGTAACAACCCAGCAGCACCTGAACGCAAGGTCAGCCATATCTCCAAGAGACCAAAGAAAGACTCCGGAACCAGCAATCGTGACATATGGTTTATTTGGGAAGCTTACTTACAGGACCATATACATATGGATCTATCATTTTTTTTTTTTTTATATGTTATTGTTCTTATTGTTGTTAAAAATGTGGTCAAATCCATTCCGACTCATGATGACCCTGTGCAAAACAGAACAAAACACTGCCTGGTCCTGCACCATATCTTTTTTTGTTCTTTTTAATTTTTATTGTGCTTTACATGAAAGTTTACAAGCCAAGTCAGTCTGTCATACAAAAACTTATATATGCGTTACTATATACTACTAGTTGTTCTCCCTCTAATGAGAAGCACACTTCTTCCCTCCACTCTCTATTTTGTGTCCATTTGGCCGGCTTCTTTCCCCTTCTGCCCTCTCATCTCTTCTCCAGACAGGAGCTGCCTACGTAGTCTCATGTGTCCACTTGATCCAAGGAGCTTACTCTTCACTGGTATCATTTTCTATCCCATACTCCAGTCCAATCCCTGTCTGAAGAGTTGGCTTTGGAAATGGTTCCTGTCTTGGGCTAACAGAAAGCCTGGGGACCATGACTTCTGGGGTTCTTCTAGCCTCAGTCATACAATTAAGTCTGGTCTTTTTACAAGAATTTGGGATCTGCATCCTTCTGCTCTCCTGCTCCCTCAAGGGTTCTCTGTTGTGTTCCCTGTCAGGGCAGTCATAGGTTGTAGCCAGGCACCATCTAGTTCTTCTGGCCTCAGGCTGATGTAGTCTCTGGTTTATGTGGCCCTTTCTGTCTCTTGGGCTCATAATTACCTTGTGTCTTCGGTATTCTTCATTCTCCTTTGCTCCATGTGGGTTGAGACCAATTGATGCATCTCAGATGGCCGCTTGCTAGCGTTTAAGACCTCAGTCGCCACTTTCCAAAGTGGGATACAAAATGTTTTCTTAATAGATTTTGTTATGCCAAATGACTTAGATGTTCCCTGAAACCATGGTCCCTAAACCCCCACTCCTGCTATGCTGGCCTTCAAAGCATTCAGTTTATTCAAAAAACTTCTTTGTTTTTGGTTTAATCCAGTTGTGCTGAACTCTCCTGTATTGTGTGTTGTCTTTCCCTTCACCTAAAGTAGTTCTTATCTACTATCTAATTAGTGAATACCCCTCTCCCTCCTTCCCTCCCTCCCTAGTCTTGTAACCATCAAAGAATATTTTCTTCTCTGTTTGAACTATTTCTAGAGTTCTTACAATAGTCCTCTCATACAACAACATTTGTTCTTTTGCAACTGACTGATTTCACTCAGCATAATGCCTTCCAGATTCCTCCACGTTATGAATGTTTCGCAAATTCGTCATTGTTCTTTATTGATGTACAGTATTCCATTGTATGAATATTTGCCCTGCGCCATCTTTACAAATATTGTTATACTTGAGCCCGTTGTTGCAGCCACTGTGTCAATCCACCTCATTGAGTGTCTTCTTTTTTCCACTGACACGGTACTTTACCAAGCATGATGTCCTTCTCCAGGGACTGATCTCTTCTGGCAACATGTCCAAAGTATGTAAGACGCAGTCTCACCATCCTTGGATCTATATATAGCCTGGCGGATTCACTTTCGACCTTTTGATTAGCAGCTGTAGCACTTAACCACTATGCCACCGGGGCTCCATCCATGTGTGTGTGTGTGCGTGTGTGTGTATATATATATTTATATATATGGATCCAATTCAGTTCCTTCATTCAACAGACAAGAAAGCTGAGGTCCAGAAAGTTTAAGTTCCTTGCTGAAGGCCACAACCTCTTGAGCAGCAGAGCCAGATTTCCTAGCTCTCAGTCCGGTATGCTTTTCATTACATCCCTATTGCACATACAGAACCTGCAACTTAAGTCGTAGCCCTGCTAATTCGAAACGACTGGGGGGATGTAAACTTTGATCATATAGCTCAAATCACCACACTGCCATAATCATTAAAACTGGACTCCACTGTCTAAGCCACCAGTGTGAAAGCTGCTGTTTTTCATTGACTGAGGCCAGCAAGTCTAGGATAAATAAGGAAGGAACTCTTTGCACTGACTCATGAATCCAGTCCAACGAAGGTGGTGGAAGAGAATACTGGTAAACCAAAATCTGACTCACTGGCCACCAAGTCTGTTCCCTCCTGCTGGGAAATATCTGTTCTCGGGCTCATGGGGCCCATTTCTCACCAAGTCAAGAGATCCAGTGTCACACCCTGTCAGCCTCAATCGGCCTTTTCGGGTGACGGGTATGGATGTGGCACTGTTCGGAATGTGCCTCACCCTCCACATGCAAGAGAGACAAACACAGTGCAACGGGAAAGCTGGGCTGAGGGGAAAATTCTCTCTTAAGAAAAATAAATAAAAGAGTTTTTAAATGCCAAAAAGTGGGACACACCTAATCTTCTTTACGCAATTGGTGATACTGATTGGGTCAGGTCCACATAAGCCTATTTCTCCAAAAATAAGCAAACAACAACAAAAATCAAATGGAATAAGAGATCCATGGGATCAGCCATTATAACCAGTGCCAATACCATCGCTAAGTCTAATCCTAAGAAAGAACCTGTACAAGGAAAATATTCCTCATACCAGGACCCAGTTTGTGATTTTGAGGGCCAGCATAGGGGAGTGATGACGATATTTGAAGGCATTTGGCAAAAGGAGGTAAAAGTGCAATATAAATCCAGTTATAATGCTAACCTATTCACCTGGCACATCTTATAGTCCTCCTGCCTAGGGCTGTGATTGGTTGGGTTGGGGTAGGAGTCTGACACGGGTTCTCTAGGTGTGGTGGTTAAGTGGCTGCAGCTGTGAGGGTCAGAACTCTGCAGCGGCAAGCAGCCAAGCTGGAAATTAGACCGACTGCACATAGTGCACCTCAGGAAGAAATATGTGTTCATCTGCTGCTGCTGAAGACACTCTGTTCAATTGAATTAGACAACAACTCTTTTTCTAAACCAAAAGCATATGTGGTAGGCATGTCCTCTTCAGCAGCCATGGCATCTGCTTGTGTAATGAGGGTGGTGGACCATTAACAAGCTGAACGCATTCTGTGGGCACACCCACGCTGAGCAGCTAATGTACGAGGGTTAATTGTGGGGTTAATAGGATGATAAACTTTGCTATACTCAGCAATTGCAGACAGTACTGCAGCGGGATAATTCACACATGCAACTCATTTAGGGGTTGCCTTAACCTAGGCACTTTTTAGATCTAGTAATAAAAAGCACATAATTGCATGTGTGGTATAAATAGCCCCTTAATTATGGCTCACAAAGGCACCCCCTCTTGATACATGGTGCAGCACATTCATGGTTGGCCAACGTGTGGTTTCTGAGGAATTAAAACCAGATTAGGAAGACCTGTATAGCCAAGTATGTCCTTCTTATGATAAAGCCTAATGAGGGTTAATGTGGCCTTCCTGTTCACCAAGGGCTGCTGAGTGCTAAGTGGGGTGTGTGTGCGTGAACAGGCACACTTGTGCGTGTGTGCTACAGGTGAATAATGGTTAGGATAGCTCTGCAAAAATCCCAGCCAGAATATATATTGCTCTGTTTCAGCTTGAAAGATGACCCCATAAACAGAGTCACTAACTCAGAGCATCTGTGCTGACCCAGGCACCAACAGTAGTTTTTACTACACTACATGAAAGACAGGTGATAAAGACGATTTAGATTTCTTTCCTGAATGCAAGAGACCAAGAAATGAATCATCTTACAAAGGAAAAACAGCTTTCCTTGGCACATCGTGGCCAGGAGCGTCAGGCAGGTGAACGGATGCGGTTGGAGGAGTGACTGGAAATGGCTGTCCTAACTGTTGCCCATCGTGTTCATTCACTACCCAGATGACCAGATGACGGAGGTGGGAGTGCCAGAGGAAGTACGCGCTTGAGCTTCCAGAGCTCACGTTGAACACGTTACACAAATAACGAAGAGTATTTGTCTCATCAAAAGAAAACACGATGCTGCAGTCAAAAAGCAGCAGGCCAAGTCGAGAGATATGAATTCTAGTTCAAGCCCTGTCCCTCCTTCCTAGGTAAATCTGACAACTTGGACTCTTTGGGTTTCCATTTAGCTGTCTATAATATCACTGTTTAAACTGATTACGTGATCAAAAACTACTAGATTTTCAAGGACAAAACGAATTAGTCATTTGTTTCATTGTGGGTCATAAAGGTATTTATTTGAGACAAAAGGATGAACGTTCTGCATTAACACTTCCATTATGCAAAAAAAAAAAAAAGTCCCTTTAAGAATTTTTTGTTAAGCATGTTTATACCAAATTAACCATTTTATAATACGCCTTATTGGGACCTCTTTTTTTTTTTTTTTTTTTTTTAAGTAATTACTCTGAATAAACATGTTCAAGTTTGCAAAATATTAGTGTCTCTTTTCCTTATTCAATAAATACCTGACACACCACTGTTTCTAATTTATTACTGTATCTCAATTGCTCCTTCATTTCCTGGGTTTTTGTTTTAAATCTTATAAAACCTTCTGGATATCTTAAATAATTTTTGAACTTCTATGGCCAGACCCATTTACAACACTCTTTTCCCTTCATATGCAAACTAATTTATTTATTGACTTATCCATTAATTCACTCAACAGATATTTACTTTTTGTTCACCATGTGGTAGGCAGTGTGCCGGGAGCTGGGTGACTCAGAACAGAAAACAAGGTTTCTGTAGCTTCTGTTCTTAAGCTTATGTTCTGGTGGGGGGGAGGGGGAAGTTTATATATATATATGCATTTGTTGAGCTTTTGGCTGCTAACCAAAAGGCCAGCAGTTAAAATATACCAGCCGCTGCTTGGAAGTCCTGTGGGGCAATTCTACTCTGTCCTATAGGGTCACTATGAGGAATCAACTGAACTGCACTGGGGGTGGCTTTTTTGGTATATATATATATATACACATATATATACACACACATATATGTGTACGTACATGTGTATTTATGTATATACACATGTATTTATTTATTCCATATAAAATACGTATATGTACCTATGTATTGTGTGTGTGTGTGTGTTTGTGTGTGTGTGTGTGTGAAGATCTCTGGGTGGCACAAACGGTTTACTTCGACTATTAACTGAAAGTTTGCCCTACTCAGCAGCACCTTGGAAGGAAGTCCTGACAATCTGCTTCCTTAAAGATTATAGCCAAGAAAACACTGTGTAACAGTTTTACTCTGTAACACATGGGTTCACTATGAGTAGGAATTGACTCAATGGCAATGTCTTTGGGTTTGTTATATACACATGTGTGTGTATGTTTGTATATGTAGATAGAAAGATAGATAGAGCTATAGATAGAACATCTCAGATTTATGACTACTACTAATACTACTAGGCCTCTGTGTAAACTTTTTTTTTAACTATCATTTTGGCAAAAATTTTTTAAAGGGGCTCTTCCTCTGAGGTGTCTTATCCCAGAGCTAAAGCACAGGGCTAGGTAAGCAAGGCAAGAGCTGCCTTTAGGTCCTGCCTCTCCCTCCACCAAACCAAAAAAAATAAAATAAAACCATTGTCATCGAGTCAATTCCGGGGCCCATTTATAGAGTACAACCTGCTCTGACGTTCCCCTGCTGATATGATGTGTAGGGAAGTGCTATTTAATATACAGTGGTCAGGAAAGTCTTCACTGATAAGATGGAATCTAAACAGAGACCTAACTGGAAGGTCATGCAAATAATTGGGAGAAGAATATCCAAGCACAGGGAAGAATGAACACAAAGGGTCTGAGGTGGGAGCAGATCTAGTGTGTTCTTGGAAAAGTAGGAGGCCAGAGAGTCTGGGTCAGACTGAGTGCTAAAAATAAAATTAAAAAAAAAGAAAACCTTTTGCCATCAAGTCAATTTCAGCTCACCCTATAAGACAGAGTAGAACTGCCCCATAGGGTTTCCAAGGAACTAGTGGGTTCAAACTGCTGACATTTTGGTTAGCAGCCGAGCACTTAACCACTGTGCCACCAGCGCTTCCCGACTAAACAATAAAAACCAAAAATCAAACCCATTTCCATCAAGTCGGTTCCAACTCACAGCAGTTGTATACTGACTGAGCAATAAAATTCAAGTAATGAAGAGACATTGAAATGTCTTTAGAATTTGTTTTAATTGAAATGGAAAAGCATTGAAAGGCTGTGAGCAGGGAAGTGATATAATCGTACTTATTCCTCTGTGGTCTTGTTTAGAGAGCATTGATGGTGTGGGGTGGGATGTAGAAGAAAGGAGATTCGGGTGGAAACTATTACAATAATCCAAGTGAGATATGATGGTTGGAGAAAGATACCGTTAGAGAAATTGGTGTTAATCAGTCATATTCTGAATATATTTTGAAAAAAATGCTAAAGAATGTGGATGTGAGAGAAAAATACAGTCAAGAATGACTTCAAGGTTTTTGGACTAAGCAACTGAATGAACATAGTTGCCATTTATTGAGAAAATAGACACTGGGATTAGGAGTATTTTGTGTGGGAAATCAAGAGTTTGGTTTTGGACATGTTAGGTTGGAGGTATTATGTAGATATCCTAATAAAAAAAAATAATGGAGCCCTCAAATAGACAATACTATCTTCAGATACAGAGTTCAGAGGTTTAGACATAACCACAATGGACTCTTTGTGACTGCCACTTAACTAGATCGAGTATGGCAGCTGGTTCCAGGGAACACTATTCTGGAAAATTCTGTTATCTGGAGCTAATTCACACATTTCAGTAGTACTTAGGAAAATCTGAAGTGACCTATCTTTCTATTTATTTAGAGGATTTAAGGGCTTTAGAAAGCTACCTTTGCATTGTTATTAAAAGGCTATTTTTCAGGGGGTGGAATATACATGCAAGATGTGATGAAACAGTATGTGCCCAATTAAAAGCATATCCAGGACTTTCAAAGACAGTGTTTTGTTCTCTCAGGAATATTTGAATCTTGGAAAGCTCACAATAAGGTCCAGAGTTTAATCACACCCTGTTCTCTCTCCTTTCCATTCAGCCAGGCACGTCCAAACTGTGGAACACAGCTTAAATTCTTTTTTTTTTTTTTGGCATTAAACATTTTTCATTTTAATCATAACGTCTGTTTTCTCCTCTAATCTCCTGTGTCACCTAGTAGTAATCTTATATTTATTCCTTTCTGGCTTTTCTGTAGCTTCTGTTTAAATCATAGATTTGACCCTTAATATGTGTTTTAGTTACTTCCGCCATTGCTGTCAAGTTGATTCTGACTCATAGGGACCCTGTAGGACACGGTAGAACTGCCTCATCCAGTTTCCAAAGAGTGGCTGGTAGATTCAAAAAGCCAGCTTTTTGGTTAGCAGCCGAGCTCTTGAACACGGTGCCACCAGGGTTCCAAGAGCAGCACTAGGTAACTAAATGCCCTGGTGGTGCAGTGGTTAAGACCTTGGCTGCTAACCAAAAGGTCAGCGATTTGAATCCACCAGCTGCTCCTTGGAAACCCTATAGGGGCAGTTCTGCTCTGTCCTATAGAGTCGCTATGAGTCGGAATCAACTGGACAGCAAAGGGTTTGGTTTTTTGGTTAGTGCTGCTATAAAACAAATACAAGTGGTTGGCTTTAACAAATGGAAATTTGTTTTCTCACAGTGTAGGAGTCTAGAAGTCAGAATTCAGAGCCCTCCTCAAGGGGAAGCCTCTTTCCCCATTGGCTCTGAAGGAAGGTCTTTGAAGAAACCGAAGAGTTTCTGGTTCCTGGTTCCTTGGAGATCTCCTTGTGTCTTGGCATCTATTTTACCCCCATGTCTTCTCTGCTAGTTTATTTAATCTCTTTTGTATCTGAAAAGAGATTGGCTCAAGATACGCCCTACGCTAATAGTGCCTCATTGATGTAACAAAGACAACCCATTCTGAAATGGGATTATAACCATAAGCATGGAGGTTAGGATTTATAACACATATTTTGGACGGAACTGATTTATTCCTTAACAGTGTGCTTGTACCTTGCAGAAGTTACTGTGTTAGCCTCAGATTCCTCATTTATAAGGAAGTAGGGGGACCAGCCTAGGTTTTATAACATTGGCTTAGAACACCCAGTCTTACTGGTGTCATTTATGTTATAACATGAGTAAAAAGCTTCGTACATTATTGCTCATAGTTCAATAAATGGTAGACATAATTTTATAATTATTTATATGTGATTTTTACTGTTTTTGTATATTTATGAACCTTGTCTTGTTTTCCTGTGGTGCAGCAGTTAAGAGCTCGGCTGCTAACAAAAAGGTGGGCAGTTCGAATCCACCAGGTGCTCCTTTGAAACCCTATGGGGCAGTTCTATTCCGTGCTATGGGGTCGCTATGAGTCAGAAGCGACTCGACAGCAATGGGTTTGGTTTTTTTAATTTTTTTATCATGTAATAGGATGCATGAATAAGTACTTAAACATTTGTTAGATAAAAAAGAATAAATAAAAAAGAGACTGTTGTCAGGTAATAAAATATATTCTTTTGAAATGACAACTTACCTGGAAAATTTTGGAAGACTGTCAATTTGGATACATTTGTGCTATATCTCCCCCCCCACAAAAAAAGAAAGACTATGACAAAATCGAAGTATTCTAAGAAAGCAATCTTTTTAAGATCATTTGGATGAATAGTAGCTAACTTTATTTTTTATTTTTTATGAATTAGGCTGAGATGTGTAACAATAAAGGAAACTATAGCATTAAGAAGCTAAATTTTGTTAAATTAAAAAGAATCAGAATTGGAAGCTACAAATTCTTTGCACTAAATGACTCAGAAAGAATAAATTGCACAGGGAAAAAAAAAAAAGCAGCAGCTTTCTTTCCACAAATAAAAAAGGCAAAGCAATTCCAGTAACTTTTCTTCTAAGACATATCAAGGCATATTTGCACTGAACTTCAAAGAAAGCCAGATTTGAAATAACCTGAATCCAGCTGCATTTAGCAGTAGGTCCATCAGAGAAATGATGCTCTATCACTCTCACCATCATTCATCATCTAAGTCAAACAGTTTATAGAAAGACAGCATAAATTCTAGCCCCATACCAGGAATGCTATCAATGAATTTGGAAGTTTACATTCTGTTGGTGTGAGGTCACCAGTTGCTGTCACTGGTGATCAATGACCCAGCAAGTATCCTTAGCCCTAGGCTATCTTACAGGATTTAGCAAGTTTCCCAGTATTACAGGTTGACTCAACAAATCTCAGAAAATGATTTTCTATTGAAATTCACCAAATGTCATTTTAGTGATTTACAAGAGCAAACTGTTTTTAAAAGCAGTAGTAATCTAAGTTGCCACCCAAATTGTTGGTATGTTAGAAAGAGTGATTGATGAGCTGGTGGGGGTGAAGGATTATTTCTATAAATAAACAGAGAGTTAAAACCTTTTAGCAAGATCATTCATATCACCCAGTTTAATCTCTTGTGACAATCGTTCTAGTCTTCTGGTAATTTGACATCTTCCAGTGATTACGAAGGTATCATTTTCTTTCCTTTATTAATACACAAAAAACTGACGGGTGTCATGGTTAATATTTTACCGAATTGTAGAAAAGTAGTAGGTTTTTCTCAGTCCCTGTGGGTACTGACATTTTAACCCACTTATCTCTGATTTATTCAAGTTCTCCACAGTGCCAAAAAGGATGATGCGTTTGCCTGAAGGATCTATAGTTAAGGCAATTTGACAAATGCTTTTCTTCTCTCTAAAGGAGGTGATTCCAACTGCCATTTCACAGTGCAGCGGTCATCAAGATTACTTCTTAGATAGACTGGTTTTTTGCTACCACAGAATTTTAAAAATCTATAGAAAAAGGAAAATGGCATTTTACATTAAATTCCAAAATTTATAGAAAAATACTCAAATACTTCAGCCTAAAATTATAATCAGAGATTTTTCAAAGTGTAAATTGAGAAATTTTTTCAATGATACGTGATAACGTGAATACAATAGCTAAGATTCTTAGACTATATTACTGTATTTTAAGTAAATAGCTTGCGCCTTCTACATTTGTCTGCCAACTGCACCCTTCCCTTGTGAGGTATTTTTGTAAGAGTGCTATCTAATTTTTTACATCAACATGTAAAAAAAAAAAAACTGGCATAGTGGTGCTTATAAAAATACCTCTTAGGTGGAGGGCTCAGCTGGAAAGGGCACATAAAAGTCTTGAGTTATTTGGGTAAAAAATACATTAATCACCTTGCCAATCTAATCAATGTCATTTGATTAGATTTTACCTCCAAGCTTCTAACTATAAGGATGGATACCCCCATAGAATTTTCTTATCATTTTATCTTTCATAAGACAATTCTCTTATCAATTTTATAAAAAAAATGATAAGAAAATTCATTATTACATGCTTTTATATGACCTCATGGCTTACAGGATTTAAAGGATAGTAGAATTCTCCGCTCTAGCCTTCCTATTTGGTCACAAAGTAGTTACTCAGGAGAGTTAGCTCCTGTATGTGATATTATTGAAGAGGGTTTGTTTTCAAATAGGCATCAAAGATATCCTTACAAAAATGTACTAAACTGTTGCATGATACCCTTACTTCAGTTTGCTCTGCTTAGGTCGAGAGCTGCATCTATTCCTCAAGCCCTCTGCACCTGTCTGGCAAATGTGTGCTGTAGGCTATAAATGGACAGGGCAGAGAGTTTGGAGGGGTTAGTATAAATCCATCAACGGTACCGGAGAAACAACTCAGAGATCATGCTTTACTGACAAGAGGATCAGCATCATCAATTTTGTGCGTAAAGGAATGATCTACAGTAATTTTAGCCTCAAAGTTTTGGTCAGGAGATATTTTCAAAGCTCCTGAGATGATTTTTTTAGCCTCAGATTCAGGTGGAATGAAATGTGCTAAGAGTTCAAACAAAATGAAAATGTTTTGCATCCACTTTTAAATTTTAATTTATAATGAAGAGAACTGAAAAATAAGATTTTATGTCTTCATTTTATTCGTGATACTAAGTACCCTCTAGAAGTATCATATGAATAAATTATTTTTCTATTGAATGATGATAGTAAATGAAGTAACTGCATTAAAAAATACTTTTGAAAAGGAGGCGGAGCCAAGATGGCAGAATAGACAGATGCTTCCTGTGAGCCCTCTTTAGGACAAACACCTGAAAAAAACAAGTGAAATGAGTATATTTGGGACAAGCTGGGAGCCCTGAGCATCAAAGGCAAGCTTAGAAAATGAACTGAGGGGCAGGAGGAGGAAGAGACCATTCAGAAGTAGAGAGGAGTTACCGGACCTGAGTCGTGGGGAGCCCTCACACACCATTCCCAGAGCGGCGGCAGAGGTGGCGGGCTGGTCCTAGCATTCGGCCACAGTTACCTCAGGGAGAAGCAGCCAGCCACACAGCCTACTCACACCTCAGGAACCTGAGGGGAATGGCACTCTTGGCAAAAGCTAAGTACTTGCATATATTTTACCGTGCCCCCCCCCACCTGTAAGCTGGCTTCAGCGGCTGAATCCTTGGGCCTAAGATAGACCCTGGTGAGCACCTCGAGCCATCATCCTAGCCTTGGGGAAGGAAAAAATTTGCAACCGGGGGGAAAGGATAATTTGCTAGCTCAATTAACTCAGGGAGCTCAGGACAAAAGCGGCTCCTGTCCAGGCATAAACCGTCTGTGGAACTTGAGCACCTTTCCCTTCTGCATGGACTTGTGTGGGCCTATTTTGAGAGAATAGGCCTTTGTTGGCAAACTTCAACCCCTTCAGCTGTGTGGTGGAGAGTTGGGTGTTTGATGTTTGACATTGCTTTGCCTATTAAACAAGGTCCTCATCTACCCACATCAAGGACCTAAGGACTGGTAGCTCCACTCAGGTTACCCAGCCACCTGTGACAGGGGTCCAAAGATAACTGGTACCTCCCAGTCCTTACGACCAAAAACTTTGGGTGCCCATGGTCTGTCTGCAGAACTCATCCACCAACATGCTCTAGGGAACAGAGACACGTATTCCTCAGAGACACTTGGGGGTTGGTTCTCAGCTCCCTCCCTTATTCAGAGCATAACCCCCCAGGTACAATCAGATACTGGTATACGCCAATCACACCTGCCCCTCTAAGACTGTAGGAGAGAGCCTGTACAACACACTCGATGATCAGCTACCTGGAAACCTGAGCTGAATTCATACAAGAAAACTGAATGGACTCCTAGACTGATATACCTGATAACAGCTCTAGCTAGCTGGGGACTGGACACCAGAGCTCCAAAGGTGAAAATAATCAAGCTAGCTCACTCAAGCAAACCATAGGGGTATCCCAAAACAAAACAAAGCAAGCAGCTACGACACAGTAAGCAAGCATAAACTAATACAATAACTTATAGATGGCTCAGAGACAACAGTCAATGTCAAGTCACATAAAGAAACAGACCATGATCACCTCAACAGGCTCTCAAAACAAAGGATCCAGGGATCTTCTAGATGAAAGTGCATTCCTGGAATTACCAGATGCAGAATACAAAGTATAATATACAGAACCCTTTTAGACACCAGGAAAGAAATGAGGCAATACGCAGAACAAGCCAAGGAAAACACAGATAAAGCAACTGAAGAAATTAGAAAGATTATTCAGGAACATAATGAAAAGGTTAATAAGCTGGAAAAATCCATAGACAGACAGCAATCAGAAATTCAGAAGATGAACAATAAAATTACAGAATTAGACAACTCAATAGAAAGTCAGAGGAGCAGAATTGAGCAAGTAGAAGCTAGAATTTCTGAATTTGAAGATAAATCACTTGGCACTAATATATTTGAAGAAAAATCAGATAAAACAATTTAAAAAAATGGAGAAACCTTAAGAATCATGTGGGACTCAATCAAGAGAAATAACATACTAGTAATTGGAGTACCAGAACAGGGAGGGATAACAGAAAATACAGAGAAAATTGTTGAGGATTTGTTGGCAGAAAACTTCCCTGATATTGTGAAAGACGAGAAGATTTCTATCCAAGATGCTCACTGAACTCCACATAAGGTAGATCTTAAAAGAAAGTCACCACGACATATTATAATCAAACTTGCCAAAACCAAAGATAAAGAGAAAATTGGTAGAGCAGTGAGGGATAAATGAAAAGTCACCTACAAAGGAGAGCCAATAAGAATAAGCTTGGACTACTCAGCAGAAAACATGCAGGCAAGAAGGCAATGGATTGACACATTTAAAAAAAGGAAGGAAAAAAATTGCCTGCCAAGAATCATATCCAACAAAACTGTCTCTTAAATATGAAGGTGAAATTAAGACAATTCCAGATAAGCACAAGTTTAGGAAACTTATAAAAACCAAACCAAAATTACAAGAAATACTACAGGGCATTCTTTGGCTAGAAAATCAATAATATCAGGTATCAACCCAAGACTAGAACACTGGACAGAGCAACCAGAAGTCAACCCAGTGGAAATCCAAAAAAAAAAAGCAAGTTTATATATATAAAAAAAAAAAAGCCGAAAACAGGGTAACAGCGATGTTATTATATAAAAGAAGAAAACATAAAAATAATAAAGAGGGACTAAGAAAAAAAAAATTTTTTTTTTTTGTTTTAAGAAATGTAATCATACACCTTCCATATGAAGAGGAAGATAACGGCGATACAAAGAATAAAAGTTAGAAAAATAGGGGTAAATAATAAGGTAACCACAAAGGAGACAAACTCTCCTACTAATCAAAATAAAATACAAGGGAAAAATAGAGACTCAGCAGAGAAAAATAGAGACTCAGCAGAAAAAAAATTAACAAAAACAAATATGAGGAAGGATAATATAAAAAGAAAATCTCAGCACATAAAATCAAGTGGGATAAAGAAACTGACAACAACACACAAAAAAAGACATCAAAATGATAGCACTAAATTCATACCTATCCATAATTACCCTGAATGTAAATGGACTAAATGCACCAAGAAAGAGACAGAGAGTGGCAGAATGAATTAAAAAACAAGATCCGTCTATATGCTGCCTACAAGAGACACACCTTACAGACACAAACTAAAACTCAAAGGATGGAAAAAAACATATCAAGCAAACAACAATCAAAAAAGAGCAGGAGTGGCAATATTTATTTCTGACAAAATAGATTTTAAAGTTAAATCCATCACAAAAGATAAGGAAGGACACCATATAATGATTAAAGGGACAATACATCAAGAAGATATAACCATACTACATATTTATGCACCCAATGACAGGGCTGCAAGATACATAAAACAAACTCTATCAGCATTGAAAAGTGAGATAGACAGGTCCGCAATAAGAGTAGGAGACTTCAATACACCACTTTTGGTGAAGGACAGGACAACCAGAAAGAAGCTCAATAAAGACACGGAAGATCTAAATGTCACAATCGACCAACTTGACCTCGTAGACATATACAGAACACTCCACCAATAGCAACCAACTATACTTTCTTTTCTAGTGCACATGGGACATTCTCTAGAATAGACCACATATTAGGTCATAAAGCAAGCTTAGCAGAATCCAAAACATTGAAATAGTACAAAGCATCTTCTCCGACCATAAGGCCATAAAAGTGGAAACCAATAACAGGGAAAAGAAATCAAACACTTGGAAACTGAACAATACCCTGCTCAAAAAAGACGGGATTACAGAAGTCATTAATGATGGAATAAAGAAATTCATAGAATCCAATGAGAATGAAAACACTTCCTATCAGAGTCTTTGGGACACAGCAAAAACAGCACTCAGAGGCCAATTTTTATCAATAAATGCACACATCCAAAAAGAAGAAAGGGCCAAAATCAAAGAATTATCCCTACAACTTGAACAAATAGAAAGAGAGCAACAAAAGAAACCCACAGGCACCAGAAGAAAACAAATAATAAAAATTAGAGCTGAACTAAATGAAATAGAAAACAGAAAAACAATTGAAAGAATTAACAAGAACAAAGGCTGGGTTTTTGAAAAAATCAATAAAATTGATAAACTACCGGCCAAACTGACAAAAGAAAAACAGGAGAGGAAGCAAATAACCTGAATAAGAAATGAGAGGAAAGATATTACAACAGACCCAACTGAAATTAAAAGAATCATATCAGATTACTATGAAAAACTATACTCAAATTTGAAAACCTAGAAGAAATGGATGAATTACTAGGAACACACTGCCTACCTAAACTAACATAAACAGAGGTAGAAGAACTAAATAGACCCATAACAAAAGAAGAGATTGAAAAGGTAATCAAAAAACTCCCAACAAAAAAAAAGCCATGGTATGGACAGCTTCACTGCAGAGTTCTACCCAACTTTCTCAGAAAAGAGTTAACACTACTACTACTAAAGGTATTTCAGAGCATAGAAAAAGACAGAATACTCCCAAACTCATTCTATGAAGTCCCCATATCCCTGAAACCAAAATCAGGTAAAGAAACCACAAGAAAAGAAAATTATAGACCTAAATCCCTCATGAATGTAGATGCAAAAATCCTCAATAAAATTCTAGCCAATAGAATTCAACAACATATCAAAAAATAATTCACCATGACCAAGTGGAATTCATACCAGGTATGCAGGGACTGTTCAACATTAGAAAAACAATGCAATCCACCACATAAATAAAAGACAAGAATCACATGATTTTATCAATTGATGCAGAAAAGGCGTTTGACAAAGTTCAACACTCCTTCATGATAAAAACTCTCAGCAAAATAGGAATAGAAGGAAAATTCCTCAACATAATAAAGGGCATTTATACAAAGCCAACAGCCAACATCACCCTAAATGGACAGAGCCTGAAAGCATTCCCACTGAGATCGGGAACCAGACAAGGATGCCATTTATCACCACTCTTATTCAACATTGTGCTGGAAGTACCAGCCAGAGCACTTAGGCTAGATAAAGAAATAAAGGGCATCCAGATTGGCAAGGAAGAAGTCAAAGTATCTCTATTTGCAGATGACATGATCTTACACACAGAAAACCCTAAGGAATCCTCCAGAAAACTACTGAAACTAATAGAAGCGTTAAGCAGAGTATCGGGATACAAGATAAACATACAAAGATTAGTTGGATTCCTCTACACTGACAAAAAGAACATCGAAGAGGAAGTCAGCAAATCAATGCCATTTACAGTAGCCCCCAAGAAGATAAAATACTTAGGAATAAAACTCACCAGAGATGTAAAAGACTTATACAAAGAAAACTACAGTACACTTCTGCAAGCAACCAAAACAGACTTACATAAGTGGAAGAACATACCTTGCTCGTGGATAGGAAGACTTAACATTATAAAAATGTCTATCCTACCAAAAGCGATCTATATATTTAATGCAATTCCAATCCACATCCCAACGACATTCTTTAATGAGATGGAGAAACAAATCACCAACTTCACATGGAAGGCAAAGAGGGCCCGGATAAATAGGGCATCACTGAGGAAGAAGAACAAAGTGGGAGGCCTTACTTTACCTGATTTTAGAACCTATTATACCACCACAGTGGTCAAGACAGCCTGGTACTGGTATAGCAGATACATGGACCAATGGAACAGAATTGAGAACCCAAACATAAATCTATCCACATATGAGCAGTTGATATTTGACGAAGGCCCCAAAACAGTTGAATGGGGAAAAGACAGACTTTTTAACAAATGGTGCTGGCATAACTGGATATCCATCTGCAAAAAAATGAAACAAGACCCATACCTCAATCTATGTACAAAAACTAACTCAAAATGGATCAAAGACCTAAATGTAAAATCTAAAATGATAAAGATCATGGAAGAAAAAATAGGGACAACGTTAAGAGCCCTAATACATGGCATAAACAGTATACAAAACACTATTAAGAATGTAGAAGAAAAACTAGATAACTGGGAGCTCCTAAAAATCAAACACCTATGCTCATCCAAAGACTTCACCAAAAGAGTAAAAAGACTACTTTTTTTTTTTTTTTTTACAGACTGGGAAAAAGTTTTTAGCTATGACATTTCTGATCAGCACCTGACCTCTAAAATCTACATGATACTGCAAAAACTCAACTGCAAAAAGACAACCGAATTAAAACATGGGCAAAAGATATGAATAGACACTTCACTAAAGAAGACATTCAGGTAGCTAACAGATACATGAGGAAATGTCCACGATCATTAGCCATTAGAGAAATGCAGATCAAAACTACAATGAGATTTCATCTCACTCCAACAAGGCTAACATTAATCCAAAAAACACAAAATGATAAATGTTGGAGAGGCTGTGGAGAGATTGGAACACTTGTACACTGCTGGTGGGAATGTCAAATGGTACAACCACTTTGGAAATCGATTTGGTGCTTCCTTAAAAAGCTAGAAATAGAACTACCATATGATCCAGCAATCACACTCCTAGGAATATATCCTAGAGAAATAAGAACTTTTACACAAACAGATACATGCACACCCATGTTTATTGCAGCACTGTTTACAATAGCAAAAAGATGGAAGCAACCAAGGTGCCCATCAACGGATGAATGGATAAATAAATTGTGGTATATTCACACAATGGAATACTACGCATCGATAAAGAACAGTGAGAAATCTGTGAAACATTTCATAACATGGAGGAATCTGGAAGGCATTATGCTGAGTGAAATTATTCAGTTGCGAAAGGACAAATATTGTATAAGATCACTATTATAAGAACTTGAGAAATAGTTAAAACTGAGAAGAAAACATTCTTTTGTGGTTACGAAAGGGGAGAGGGAGGCAGGTTGGGAGAAGGGCATTCGATAATTAGATAGTAGGTAAGAACTACTTTAGGTGAAGGGAAAGACAGCACACAATACAGAGGAGGTCAGCACAAGTGGGCTAAATCAAAAGCAAAGAAGTTTCCTGAATAAACCGAATGCTTTGAAGGCCAGAGTAGCAGGGGCAGGGGTTTGGCGACCATGGTTTCAGGGGACATCTAAGTCAACTGGCATAATAAAATCTATTAACAAAACATTCTGCATCCCACTTTGAGAAGTGGCGTCTGGGGTCTTAACGCTAGCAAGCAGCCATCTAAGATGCATCAATTGGTCTCAACCCACCTGGATCAAAGGAGAATGAAGAACACCAAGGACACAAGGTGATTACGAGCCCAAGAGACAGAAAGGGCCACATGAACCAGAGGCTACATCATCCTGAGACCAGAAGAAGTAGATGGTGCCTGGCTACAACCGATGACTGCCCTGATAGGGAACACAACAGCGAATCCCTGAGGGAGCAGGAGAGCAGTGGGATGCAGACCCCAAATTCTCATAAGACCAGACTTAACGGACTGGCTGAGACTAGAAGGACCCCTGTGATCATGGCCTCCGGATCTTCTGTTAGCCCAGAACAGAAACCATTCCCAAAGCCAACTCTTCAGACGTAGATTGGACTGGATGATGGGTTGGAGAGGGATGCTGGTGAGGAGTGAGCTTCTTGGATCAGGTGGACACTTGAGACTATGTTGGCATCTCCTGCCTGGAGGGGAGATGAGAGGGTGGAGGGGGCTAGAAGCTGGCGAAATGGACATGAAAAGCTAGAGTGGAGGGAGAGAGCAGACTGTCTCATTAGGCGGAGAGTAATTGGAAGTGGATAGCAAGGTGTAGCAAGGTGTTTTTGTGTAAGAGACTGACTTGATTTGTAAACTTTTACTTAAAACGCAATAAAAATTATTAAAAAAAAAGAAGCACAGTGCTTACAGATAAAAAAATACATTTGAATAAATATTTCACTTTTGTGTATGTACATTTTGACACTATTGACTTATTTCAGCGATGGACCTTGATCAAATCATAGCAGTAATTATGCTTATTGTGATTGTATAAGCCATATAATTATTATGTAATTAGAATTTTTAAAAAATTGGAATAAATAATATTGCTTATAAAATATTCATAAAATGTTACTTAAAATTTAGTTTTGACTGTTTTAGAAATAAAATAATTCCTCAAATTATTAAAAATTTGCCAGTATGAGAATACTCTCTTGCGGAATGGTGCAAAAAGAATTTCTGGAAATATTTTGAGCAGTAGTAATGTAAGTATAATTGTATATTCTCTGTAGGTGATTAATTTACAGGGAAAACAAGCTCGTTTGACTGTGAGTTTCACTACAGTTTTTGATAACTAAGTTACATTCCCTTTATCACTTTTCATTTTCAGAGTGAGTGGTCCCTTATATGGATGCAAAAACTAGAGTTTCCAAAGGGTGACTCTCTTAGGTTACACTAGATATAACAGAAAAACTACAAATGGGTGTCTTTAACAAACAGAAATTTATTTTCTCAGTTTAGGAGGCTAGAAGTTTGATTCTGGGTGCCAGCTCCAGAGAGAAGCTTTCTGTCTCTGTCAGTTCTCGGGGAAGATCTTTGTCATCCATCTTCCGTTGGTCTAGGAGCTTCTCAGCACAGGGACCTTGGGTCCAAAGGACATGCTCCACTACTGGCTCTTCTTGCTTGGTGGTAATGAGTTCCCGCTCCTCTCTGTTCACGTCTCTCTTTTATATCTCAAAAGAGAATCGACTCAAGATACAACTTAATCCTGTAGATTTTGCCCTGCCTCATTAACATAACTACCTCTAATCCTGCCTCATTAACATCATAGAGGTAGGATTTACAACAAATAGCATAATTGCATCAGGTCACAAAATGGAGGACAACCACACAATACTGAGAACCACGACCTAGCCAAGTTGGCATATATTTTTGGGAGACACAATTCAATCCATGACAGTGACATACTTGCCACTAAAGAATATAAACACTATGAATAGGACAGAGATTTTCACAAAAATCACTAAGCCCATGTCTCCTTGCAAGCATAACATGCTTTCTCTTGCTGTTCCCATTTGTATGGGTTGAGTCATCTGAGACCTTCTATTTCTTCAGAGTAGGAAATATTTCCAAGGTGCTGGTCTCTCCGACAATTAAAATCTAAGTTTTTACCCTACTTGTACACCCACATGCCAACAAGTGGTTGTGATTTTGGACTTAAATGGCTCTGATTGTGTTGAAGCAGGAGTTGAAGAGGAAGAAGTAGAAAAGAGTAACTTCTAGATAGCTCATCAGTAACAAAGAAAGTCCAGAGAGCATCACAGTCATGCAGCCAAGAATAAGTCAACTTGTTTCCTGTCTTACCTGGCTTGGTGCTCCTGGTTCTTCATTCTTCTTCCATATCTCACTGTGATTAAAAATTTTTAAATACTGGTTTGGTTTTCCTTCCTGCAGTGCCAACACCACCTCTCAGCAACAACAACAAAAAGACCTTTTTATAGAACGTAAACTAGGAAAGTTAAGGCCGCCTATCTTCCTACCTTTTACAATGAACTTTTCATAGAACTTAAAATCAATGTTTTATTAGTTGTCACATATAATAAATTATTTTAGTCCCCAATACATGCAGTAATTTTCAGTATAGTAGAGAAGAAAACTCTCCATTCAACACTCCTTTGGGAAGTGTTCCAGTTCAAGAAAGATGGAAAGGAAAAGACTCATAACCCTGTCTAATTCTATTTATATGCCATACTTTTGACCTCTTGGTTAAAGCATAGAGACACAATTTGTTTGTTATTACAAATTATGTTATACTTTAAATAAAGAAGCAATAGTGGTAGTTCTTTGCATTGCAATGGATATGGACATTTATTTAGTTTCTTTTAAACCAAATTTGTTTATCAGGAAAAAAAATTGTACGTTTTGGCAATTCATGATGAAAGACCAACATGGAATTTTCAACTCCCTTACTACCGAAATAATTTTAAAATTTCTGATATTGTTGAACCATAGTCATTTAATAAATACAATATGGAAAACAAAATTTCCAGTGTTTTCTAATGTTTTTTATACTTCAGAAAAGTGAACTTACTCCTTTAAAATAACTTACACTTGGTAAAGTATAAGATAAAAAGGCAGAGATTTTTAGTGGATAAAAAATTGCTTCATCCTTACAGTCACTGCTATGTTTGAGTCCAGTGTTGCAGCCACAGTGTCAGTCCATCTCCTTGAGGGTTGTCCTCTTTTTCACTGATCCTCTACTTTACTAAGCATGATGTCCTTCCTCAGGGGTTGGTCCCTCCTGATAACATGTCAGTACATGACATGAAGTTTTCTCATTCTTGCTTCTAAGAAACATTCTGGCTGTGCTTCTTCCAAAACAGATTTGTTCATTGTTCTAGCAGTCCATGGGATACATATAGGGTATTCTTCACCAATGCCGTAATTCAAAGAGATCAATTCTTCTTTGATCATCCTTAATTTTTGTCCAGCTTTTGCATGCATATGAGGCAATTAAAAATACCATTGCTTCGGTCAGTGGCACCTTAGTCCTCATTGTGACATCTTTGCTTTTCATTATTTTAAAGAGGTATTTGCAGCAGATTTGCCCAATACAGCATATCCAGATCACTGATCCCATGGAAAACCTAGTGGCACAGTGTTTTAAGAGCTGAGGTTACTAACCAAAAGGTCATCAGTTCAAATCCACCAACTGATCCTGTGGGGCAGTTCTACTCTGTCCTATAGGGTAGCTTTGAGTCAGAAACAACTCAATGGCAACAGATTTTGTTGGAGTGGCTCCCTTAGGTGTTGGTCGTGAATGCAACAAAAGGAAATAGTTGACAACTTCAGTCTTTTCTGCATTTATCATCACGTTGCTTATTGGTCCAGCTGTGAGGATTTTTTTTTCTTTATGTTGAAGTACAATCCATACTAAAGTCTTTGATCTTCATCAATAAGTGCTTCAGGTCCTCTTCACTTTCTGCAAGCATGGTTGTATCATCTGCGTATTACAGGTAGTTAATGAGTCTTCCTCAAATCCTAATGTTGCACTCTTCTTCATATAGTCCAGTTTCTCAGATTATTTGCTCAGCATACAGATTGAATAAGTGTGGTGAAAGAATACAGCTCTGAAGCTCACCTTCCCTGTTTTTAAACCATGCAGTATCCCCTTGTTCTGTTCGAATAACTGCCTCTTGGTCTATATACAGGTTCCTCATGAGCATAATTAAGTGTCCAGGAATTCCTATTCTTTGCAGTGTTATCCATAATTTTTCTTGTTTCACATAAATGCCTTTGTATAGTCAATAAAACACAGGTAAACATCTTTCTGGTATTCTCTGCTTTCAGCCAAGACCCATCTGACATTGGCAATGATACCCCTTGTTCCATGACCTCTTCTGAATCTGGTTTGAACTTCTGACTGTTCACTGTAGGTACACTGCTGCAACCACTTTTGAATGATCTTCAGTAAAACTTTAATAGAGTGCGATATTAATAATATTGTTCAATAATTTCTGCATTTGGTAGGATAACTTTTCTTTGGAATGGGCACAAATATGGATCTCTTCCAGTAGGCTGACCAGGAAGCTGCTTCCAAATTTTTGACATAAATGAATGAGCACCTCCAGTTCTGCATCTGCTTGTTGAATCATCTCAGTTGGTATTCCATTAATTCCTGAAGCCTTCTTTTTAGCCATTCACTTCAGTGAAGCTTGAATTTCTTCCTTCAGTACTATCGGTTATTGACCATATGCTACTTCCTGAAATAGTTGAATGTCAACCAGTTCTTTTTGTACAGTGACTCTCTGTATTCCTTCCATCTTCTTCTGATGCTTCCTGCCTTGATCAATATTTTGCCCATAGAATCCTTCAGTCTTGCAACTCAAAGCTTGAATTTTTTCTTAAGTTTTTTCAGCTTGAGAAATGCTGAGTGTGTTCTTCCCTTTTGGCTTTCTAACTGAAGGTATTTGCTCCTTTCATTATACTTTATTTTGTTATCTCAAGCCACCCTTTGAAATCTTTTGTTCGGAGCTTCCTTTCACTTCAGCTACTCTACACTGAAAAGCAAGTTTCCGACATTCATTTTGGCCTTTTCTTTCTTTCCTATCTTTTTAATGGCCTTTTGCTGTCTTCGTGTAGGCTGTTCTTGTTGTCATCCCCCAACTCATCTGGTCTTCGGTCATTAGTGTTCAATGCATTGAATCTGCTCTTGAGATGGCCTCTAAATTCAGGTGGGATATACTCAAGGTCATACTTTGGCTTTCGTGGACTTGTTTTAATTTTCTTCAGTTTAAACTTGAACTTGCGTATGGGCAACTGATGGTCTGTTTTGCAGTTGGCCCCTGGCCTTTTCCTGACTGACGATAATGAGCTTTTCCATGGTCTCTTTCCACAGATGTAGTTGATTTGATTCTTGTGTGTTCTGCCTGGTAAGGTCTATGTGTATAGTTACAATTTATGTTGTTGAAAAAGGTATTTGCAATAAAGAAATTGTTGGTCTCGCAAAATTCTATCATGTGATCTCTGGAGTCATTTCTGTCACCAAGGCCATATTTTCCATCTACCCGTCTGTCTTAGTTATCCAGTGCTGCTTTTAACGGAAATACTGCAAGGGGATGGCTTTGACAAAGAGAAATTTATTTCCTCACAGTAAAGTAGGCTAAAAGTCCAAATTCAGGACGTCAGCTCCAGGGTAAGTCTTTCCCTCTCTGTTGGCTCTAGAGGAAGCTCCTTGTCCTCAAACTTCCCCTGATTGAGGAGCTTCTCAGGCCCAGGGATCCTTGGTCCAAAGGATGCACTCTGCTCCTGGCGCTTCTTTCTTGGTGGTATGAGTTTCCCTTGTCTCTCTGCTCACTTCTTTCTTTTATATCTCAAGACATTGCCTCAAGACACAATCCAATTTTGTAGGTTAAGTCCTGCCTCATCCTCCCTCATTAACATCCCAGACATAGGATTTACAACAATACAGGAAAATCACAATACCAGGAATCATGGCCCAGCCAAATTGATACACACATTTTTGGGGGAACATAATTCAATCCATGACACCATCCTTCCTTGTTTCCAAATCACTTTTGCGTTCCAATCACCAGTAATTATCAATGGATCTTGATTGCATGTTTGATCAATTTCAGACTATAGAAGGTGATAAATATCATCAATTTCTTCATCTTTGGCTTTAATGGTTGGTGGGTAAATTTGAATAATAGTCATATTAAGTGGTCTTCCTTGTAGGCATAGGGATATTGTCCTATCACTGACGGTATTGTACTTCAGGGTAGATTTTGAAATTTTCTTTTTGACAATGAATGCAATGCCCTCCTTCTTCAATTTGTCATTCACGGCATTGTAGACCATAGGATGGTCCCATTCAGAATGGCCAATACCAGTCTATCTCATCTCACTAATGCCTAGGATACCAATCTTTATGTGTCCTGTTTCCTTTTTGATGAATTCCAATTTTCCTAGATTCGTACATCATACATTCCATTTTCTGATTATTAATGGATGTTCGTAGCTCATTCTTCTTTTTTGAGTCATGCTGCCTCACCAAATGAAGGCCCCAAAAGCTTCATTCCATCCATGTCATTAAGGTGACTCTACTTTGAGGAGGTAACTTTTTCCCAGTTATATTTTGAGTGCCTTTCAACTTGAGGGGCTCATCATCTGGCACTATACCAGACAGTGTTCGATTGCTCTTCATATGGCTTTCGCTGGCTGATTTTTTCAGAAGTACACTGTCAGGTTCTTCTTCCTAGTCTTTGTTTCAAAGCTCTGCTGAAACCTGCCCACTGTGGGTGACCCTGTTAATATTTGAAATATTAGTGGCAAAGCTTCCAGCATCACAGGGACACAGAAGCCACCACAGTATGACAAACTGACAGACATGTAGGGAAGGAGATACTGCATTGTTTAAAATCAGAGTTTTGTCCTTTTACCTTACTTATTCAATCTGAATGCTGAGAAAATAATCTGAAAATCTGGACTATATGAAGAAGACCTCAGCATCAGGATTGAAGGAAGACTCTTAACAACCTACAATGTATAGATGAAACAACCTCACTTCCTGAAAGTGAAGAGGACTTGAAGCACTTACTGATGATCAAAGACTACAGACTTCAGCATGGATTACACCTCAACATAAAAAAACAAAAATCCTCACAAGTGGACCAATGAGCAACATCATGATAAATGGAGGAAAGATTGACGTTGTCAAGGATTACATTTTACTTGAATCCACAGTCAACGCCCATGAAAGCAGCAGTTAAGAAATCAAATGACATATTGAGTTGAGTAAATCTGCAGAAAAAACAAAACATACAAAAAAAAGTCTTTAAAGTGTTAAAAAGGACTAAGGTGTACCTAACCCAAGCCATGGTATTTTCAATCACCTCATATGCATGCAAAAGCTGGACAATGAATAAGGAAGACTGGAGAAGTATTGATGCCTCTGAATTATGGTGTTGACGAAGAATACCATGTATGTGTTCCATGGACTGCCAGAAGAAAGAACAAATCTGTCTTGGAAGTACAACCAGAATGCTCCTTAGAAGCAAGGATGGGAAAACTTGTACTCTTGTACTTTGGACATGTTATCAGGAGGTACCAGTCCCTGGAGGAGGATAGCATGGAGGGTGAAGCAGAGGATCAGTGAAAAAGAGGACGACCCTTAAGGAGATGGATTGACACAGTGGTGGCTGCAACAATGGACTCAAACATATCAACGATTCTGAGTATAACACAGGACTTAACAGTGTTTTCTTTTGTTGTTTATAGGGTCACTATCAGAACTGACTTGGAGACACCTAACAACAACAGAAAAGAATCTACTTGATAAGTTTATGTGTTATATTATTTTTCCTAATGGCTAAAAATATTGATCCTTTTCTTGTTCCTGAATAAACTTATGTTAGTTAATACGAATTAGCATTTTTTGTCTCATTTTCTCCCCTGTTAGGAATTGTCCTACCATACTGATTCATTATAGGGAGGAAAAAAAAATGATCTTAATAAGTCTTAAGACAGAGGTTAAAAAGAAATCATTAATGTTAATCCTATTCAAAAGACATAAAAAATCAGCTTTTCTTCTTTCTGGATGCTAATATGGTAAGTTTATTTTCACTTAAATTATTTTTTGCTCATTTTCATTTTCTCATGGCTTTCTGGGTGGTGAAATGGAGTGACCAGTTTGATTTCAATCATTTTCTCCTTTATCTCTGTTTTTATTGCCTCCCACTCTACATTTCCACCATGGTCTGCCTTTAGTTAACTCTAGACTTCTCACTACCCTAAATAGTTATCTATTAAAAAGTTCTAAATCCAACCCCTTTATTAAGTCCGTGTAGTTTATCATCATACATTTACTCTCAGTTTACATTTTTAATATAGCTGTTTTTAATTTATGATGCCTTTATATGAACTTGGTAACCCTGGTGGCATGGTGGTTAAGTGCTACGGCTGCTAACCAAGAGGTCGGCAGCTCAAATCCACCAGGCGCTCCTTGGAAACTCTATGGGGCAGTTCCACTCTGCCCTATAGGGTCGCTATGAGTTGGAATCAACTCGACGGCAGTGGGTTCGGTTTTTGGTTTTGGTTTTATATGAACTTACTGAATAATGAACGCTTCCCCTCGCCATGTCATAAAGTTTGAGAAGAGAATTGAACTTCGTACTTGCAGTGATAGGAATCTAGGTTTCAGGATATGCTAAAAAGGGAATAGAATGATGGGTCCAAATTCATTCCTTTGCGATTGTCTTAGTCATCTGGTGCTGCTACAACAGAAATACCACAAGTGGATGGTTTTAATGAAGAGAAATTTATCTTCTGGCAGTAAAGTAGGCTTAAAGTCCAAATTCAGGGCATCAGCTCCAGTGGAAGGCTTTTTCTCTCTGTAGGTCTTTTCATCAATCTTCCCCAGGATTTCTCTGTGCAGGGACCCTGGGTCCAAAGGACCCACTCTGCTGTCTTGGTGGTAAGAGGTCTCCCGTCTCTTAGCTCACTTCTGTCTTTTACATCTCAAGAGATTGCCTCAAGATGCAATCAAATCTTGTAGATTGAGCCCTGCCTCACTAACACAACTGCCAACCATCTTCCTTCAGTAACGTCATAGAGGCAGGATTTACAACATATAGGAAAGTCACATGATACCAGGAATCATGGCCAAATTGATACACACATTCTTTGGGTGGACATAATTCAATCCATGACAGTGATTAATATAGAATTGGAAACAGATACCCAAAGGTAAATGGGAAATATTTAACTTCTGGATTTCTTTATGTTAGTGAGTGGATAAATGAAAAGAAGAATTAATTATGCTCCTCTTTTAGGAAATGAAGCAATGGGAAGTAGTAGGGTTCTAGGTATGCATAGATATAGCAATCAAAAAATAAATAAAAGCAAGATATCTGCATTATCTACCAGGGATTTGAAATCTAAGACAAGTGAGAAAGATGGTATGCAAAGGTAGATTATGACTATGTCACAACCATTAGCTTCCAATAAAACACAATTTATTTTGTTTTGCATCAAAATTGATTTCCTCTGGAAAAAATAAAGTATCCTCTCATTTTCTACAGCACAATATATAAGAGAAACATTTTAATTTTAACTTCCCCTCGGTGACAGTGACCCCTTCTGCCCTCTCCATTTTATAAATTATTGACGAAGTATCAGGAAGATTCCAATTGTGCAGCAGCTAATTGGCCCCTCTGGTCATTTCTCACCAGCTCTGAAAAGTTCATTGGTTTTAGATAAAGGCTTTCCCAGAGTTGCAGGCTCAAACATTCCAAGAGTTTGAACTAGTTCTGTTCTTTATTTGCTTTTTAAATATATTTTGAGGACAGATCTTGGCAAAGAATTATGAGGTTGTGATATTTGCTTGCTAAGGAAAAAATGAGAACTAAAATTGGCATTTTATATGGAATTAAATCTGAAATGTGTATTTTAAAGCAAAAATAGGCTTCAGCTAATTTTAAAATTGGGACAAATGAATGTTAATACAGATAAAATTAAGTTATTATGAGGAAAGGTTTATAGGTATAAAGCCTCTAAGTTATATATTGTCATCCTTAAATAATATCTTAAAATATATTTTATAAGCCTTAACCTGATATCAGAATTTTAGCTTTCAAAAAGGCATTATTTCTGTATAGATGATAAAAAATTGCTTTTTACTGTGAAGTTGTTGGTAATAAGACAAAAAAGCTTACAGTTTTTATTCAAAAGACCAATGAAATATTTTCCAGTCTCTTTTTGGAGCTGTATTTTGGTAAGAATTGCAATGTCAAAGCCAACTCTTCCATTTACTTTTCTAGCTATTTCACTGTGACCTCTGAAATGTGTCAGTCAAAAAGTACATTTCTACAGCCATAAAGTTAGCTCTTCATACAGAGTGAAGTTCAATCCAAGTAGTTTTTTTAGTCCATATGTTGGACTCATGTTCTAACATCCACAAGAGAAATACTTGAAGTCAATAAAAGCAAGATATGTATATATATATAAACATATATATGCATATTAAAAAAAAAAAAAACTTGTTGCCATTGAGTCAATTCCGACTCATAGCAACCCCAAGGGACAGAGTAGAACTGCCCCATAGGGTTTCCAAAGAACAGCCGGTGGATTCAACTGCTGACCTTTTGGTTATCAGCCGTAGCTCTTAACCACAACATCACCGGGGTTTCCATATATGTATATATATGCATGTATATACATATATATGTATAGACAGATAGAGATATAGTCCCCAACATACAACATATTCTAGTTAGGTCAACTACACTTATGACTGTGTTTTTTTTCTTTTCATACATCTTATTGTTAGTAACATGTACTACATACAATGTGGAAGTACATAATCTGCTGATGTTATCATTCTCAGATGTTCACTAGCAGATTTTCAAATATCGGATTTATAAAGACACTGGTAATAAAAGGCAATATTAATGAAAACCAAAAAAAAAAGATATTATACTGAAGTCAGAAGTGACTTATAATGGAGTCGTGGGAACAGAACCCTGTCATAAGTCAGGGAATATCTGTACAATCACCTAGATCTATGACTAAAACAGGAATGGAATTACTTGGCAGGCTGTCTTTGCACATACCTTGCTTTTACTTTTTAGCGTTATTGCTAAATTGTGGTCTCAGGTGTGTGTGTATGCGTGTATTAAAGATGGGTAGAAGAAACGGAAGCAGTTTCACCCTATTCCTTACCTCAGCAATTTTTTTGTGAAGAGTATTACTTGAATTGCGTATACAGTAAAGTCTCAGAAGCTCTATCAAATACAATCTTAATGTAGGACTTGTTCAAGAGCTTTCTGCTCATCTCAGTACATGACATGTTTTTGAATGTAACTTTTTCTGTTTTCTTTAAGCTTTCCTAAAAATCAACATTTTGTTTTGACTAAGTTAGGGTTCTGTTAACTAATAGGTAAACCATGCTGATGGAGAAGAACACAAGGGATAAAGAGAAAGGAGAGAAAAAGTCATGAGTGGAAAAAGTGACCAAAAAAAGACTATTTCAAAATTCATTGAAATTATATTTCTGTTCCATTCACAAATTTTTTTTCTTTTCTTTTTTATTGTGCTTTAAGTGAAAGTTTACAGCTCAAGTTAGTTTCTTATACAAAAATTTATACACACATTGTTATGTGACCCTAGTTGGTATCTGAATAATGTGTTAGCACACCCCTCCTTTCCACCTTAGATTTCCCATGATCATTCAACCAGCTCCTGTCCCTTTCTGCCTTCTCATCTTACCTCCAAACAGAAGTTTCCCATTTAGTCTCACGTATCTACTTGAACTAAGGAGCACAATCTTCACGAATATCATTCTATGTCTTATACTCCAGTCTAATCTTTGTCTGAAGAATTGACTTTGGGAATGGTTTTAGTTCTGGGTTAACAGAGAGTCTGGGGTCATGCCTTCTGGGGTTCCTCCAGTCTCAGTCAGACCATTAAGTCTGGTTTTTTCACTAGAATTTTAGTTCTGCACCCCACTTTTCTCCTGCTTCATCAGGGACTCTCTGTTGTGTTCCCTATCAGGGCAGTCATTGGTGGTAGCTGGGCACCATCAAGTTCTTCTGGTCTCAGGCTGAAGGAGTTTCTGGTTTATGTGTCTCAGTTCACAAAATTTTTTAAAAGAATATTTCTCAGACACTCTTCCAGGCAGTAGATTAAAAAAATTCCAGTAAGAGAGAAATACTGGAGTAAAATTTAGATTATGACAGTCCCAAATCAAATGAAGATTTATTTTCTTTTATGAAGCTCTAGGTAAGAATGTAAACATATCTGAAATTATGCTCAAAATGCATATCAAAGATATACAAAGAGGCACTGCACATGGTCTAATTAAGAGTTAAAAATGAATACGTTTGAGACACAAAGATAATAACCCAGGTCAAACAGGCATTTGAGAAGCCCATCATTTTGAGCAGTATTATACAACTGTTGTTTGTTGTTGTTAGGTGTCCTCAAGTTGGTTCTGAAGCAACCCTATATACAACAGAAAAAAAAACACTGCCTGGTCCTACGCTGCCCTCAGAATCGTTGCTATGTTTGAGTCCGTTGTTGCAGTCATTGTGTCAATCCATCTCCCTAAAAGCCTTCTTTTTTTTGCTGACCCACTATTTTACCAAGTATGATGGCCTTCTCCAAGGCCTGGTCCCTCCCAATAACATGTCCAAAGCACATGAGACAAAGTCTCATCACCTTCACTTCTAACAGTGTTCTGGCTGTACTTCTTCCAAGACAGACTTGTTTGTTCTTCTAGCAGTTCATTCAATATTATTCCCCAACAGTAATTCAAAGGCATCAATTCTTCTTTAGTCTTCCTTATTCATTGTCTGGCTTTCACATGAACAGGAGGAGACTGAAAATATTACAGCTTGGGTCAGGTGTACCTCAGTCCTCAAACTGACATCTTTGCTTTTTAACAGCAGCAGATTTGCCCAATGCAACATGTCATTTGATTTCTTGACTGTTGCTTCCATGAGCATTGACTGTGAATCCAAGTAAAATAAAATCCTTAACAACTTTAATTTTTTCTCCGTTTATCATGGTGTTGCTTATTCATCCAGCTGTGAGAATTTTTGTTTTCTTTTTGTTGAGGAATAACCCATACTAAAGGCTGTACGCTTAGATTGTTATCGGTAAGTGCTTCAAGTTCTCTTCGATTTGTTGATGCAAGCAAGATTGTGTCATCTGTACATTGCAGATTGTTAATGAGTCTTCCCCCAACTTGATGCCATATTCTTCTTCATATAGTTCAGTAACTAGGTAATCTGAATATTGAAAAATACAGTTTGTTACTCTAATGTGCAATGCTATGCACACTACAGGGTTTACTATTCTTAATTTTTCTGATATTTGTGTTGCATGCATTCAGGACATATGAAAGACACTTGGATTTTTTTAAAAATCTTTCTTGAGTGGCAGAACTGTAATTACTGAAAGCAAAAATTTATACTATTTAGGTAGCATTTCAAAACTTTTCAAAATTGTTATGATGAAAAGTCATATTCATATTTCCATATTTTCAGTAAAAATCAGCTCTGCAACATACCCTTTGTTCACTAAATCAGTAAGTTAATTTTGCAACTGGTTTGGCCCAAACCACAGGTTACCCACATATCCAGGCTTTAGCAATTTCCTTAATGAAATATTTCATGATGCGTGATTAGCTTTTACGTGCTCTGTTGGTCATATGCCATAGACTTCCAGAAGAACGAACAAATCTGCCTTAGAAGAAGTACATCCAGAATGCTCCTTAGAAGGGAAGATGGCAAGACTCTGTCTCATGTACTTTGGCCATGTTATCAGGAGTGATCAATCTCTGGAGAAGGACATCATGTTTGGTAAAGTAGAAGGTCAGCAAAAGGGGAAGACCCTCAACAGGATGGATTGACACAATGGCTACAATGACTGACTCAAACATAGGATGGCCCAGGACCAAGCAGTGTTTCCTTCTGTTGTACATAGGGTCAATGAGTCAGAAATGGCTTGACATCATCTAACAACAACAACAACATGTGGCTGGTAAAGAGCCCTGGAGGCACAGTGGTTAATCAATTGCCTGCTAACAGAAAGGTTGGTGGTTGGAATCCACCAGGATTTCATGGAAGAA
This sequence comes from Loxodonta africana, assembly GCF_030014295.1. Taxonomy (NCBI): domain Eukaryota; kingdom Metazoa; phylum Chordata; class Mammalia; order Proboscidea; family Elephantidae; genus Loxodonta; species Loxodonta africana. The sequence goes on along the minus strand of NC_087345.1, from coordinate 185,819,556 downwards.
AGATGTGGTAGTCTGCTTCCATAAAAATTATAACCTAGGATACCCTATATGGGGCAGTTCTATTCTTATAGGGTCACTGTGAGTTGGAATCCACTCAATGTCAGTGGGTTATGGGTTGATATCTGTTGTCTTGAAATATTGTGTGATCAGAAAGGAAGCAAGTTCACAAAATGCATTAAAATTGATGTTACACATCTCTGCACATCGGTGTATGGACCCTAACACCCCTTTTTTTTGTCAGTGAATGCAAACTGTCATATGCACAGCAAACTATTGTGTTGATGGGTGCAGGATCCACGTTCAACACTTTCAAAAACTATTTTACTTTGTATATACTTATACAATTTTCAAGACTGAGAAATCATACCCATCATTCAGTAAAAAATTAAACCTCTGGATCTTGTTGCTACTTTACTTTGCAAACATTATTAGACAGGACAAAGGAATAAATGAATTTGACAATTCATTTAATTGTGTCTTAAACTGTACTGTAGCACTAATGACTAAAAAGCAAAATGCCATTATAGTAGACCATCAATGCATTTCTGCACTCCAGGAGTAGGAATACAGAAATATATGGTATATTGGAAAAAACAAATATGAACTCGAAAATGTATTTGTCTATTTCTGCCAGCAGCAGAAAGAAAACTTTAACCAATGCTACCCTTTAATTGGACCACTGACACCCAGATATAAATTCGATTACTATTTTCCAATAAAAGAAACCAAACTTCTTGAGACTAATTGATTTCATGTCTTGAAACAGAAAAAATCAGGATAAATCTGAAACATCCCATTACAAGAAAGCCAAAGTCACTTTGTAATTTTTAGGGAAAGTATTAAACAGTGTCAATTTAAAGGTGATTCTCCCAGCCATACTGTGAGAGTAAAAACAGTAATAATTATATTTTGTTTGATGATAGCACATAATATTGTTGCTGATATGGTTATTAAATTTAATTGTAAAAATTTAATTTTAAAAGAGTATGAGCTAATAATAATCCTCAGAAGAGATAAAATGTTAGTGTACATTATACACAAAGAGTTGTAACATAAAAGAAGAGTAGATATAATAAGGAGCCCTGGTGGCGATGGTTTGAACTCCCCAGCCGCTCCACGGGAGAACGATAGGGCAGTCGGCTTCCCTAAAGATTACTACTACTACCCATAGTGACCCGTAAAGATTACAGCCTTGGAAGCCCTATGAAGCAGTTCTACTCTCTCCTATAGGGTCGCTATCAGAATCGGCTGGACGGCAATGAGTTTGGATTATTGTGTTTTCTTTTTTTTTTTTTTTAAGACATAATAAAAACATGAATTGGGGCATTCATTTATATGGGAATATTTCCTCCATAAATTAAATATATGTTTATAAGTTGATTACCAAAAAAAAAAAAACCATTGCTGTCAAGTACTTCTGAATTTCAGTGGCTTTATAAAGTATTTTTTTTCATGCAATGGTCAAATTCTCAGTTCCACCCACGATCCATTGACTAGAACTCAGTCACGTGACCACAACAAATGGTAAGGAAATGAGAAATGTAATTTAACTCTGTACTCCAGAAGAAAATAGAAATTATCTGTGAATAACTAGCCTTCCTTACTCTAATGAAATAGTATTTTTCTACCTCTGTGAGCAAGGAAAAATAAACCAGGGACCTCTAAGACAATCCAGAAAGAGTAAATATTGTTTCAAAGCAGAGGTTGGCAAAATTTTCATGTGAAGACGTAGGTAGTAGATATTTTAAGCTTTGCAGGCATACGGTCTCTATCACAACTACTCAACTCTGCCATTGTGGTGCAAAAGCACCCATAAACAATACCTAAAGGAGTGTCTGTGCTCTAATAAAACTTTATTTCAAAAACAGGTGGTGAGCCTAGATTAGTTTGGCAACCCGTACCCTAAGCAAAGGACTCAATAATCGTTGAGTTACATATTAGGTAGGTAGGAAGAGGGCCTAAGTGTTAATTAACGTTGGTCTTGCCATACAATAAGTAAGTAGAGAGAGCATTAAACAAAGTTCTAAGATGACAAAGTAACCAAATGTCTTAAAACACAGCCAGAACTTCATCTCCTAGGAGAAAAACGCTCTAGCTAGATTTAATAATCACAGTGAAACAAAAACAATATACAACAGTTTATAGAGTCAATAGACGAGGTCAATATAAACACAAGAAAATCAATAATGATAAAAGTACATCACTCAGGGATGAACTATGGGTTGCACAAACTAAAGTTAATGTCGAAGTACAGATGTTAAATATTGTTGATTTACCACAATTTATGTTTAGTAACAAATTAGAAATTCTGCATGACCATCTGTGAGTTGGATTTAAATAACTTTGAAACGCTCACCAGGACTTGTGCCTTGAAGAGAAAGAATTGATTAATAGCACAGATCTTGACTTTTCTAAGATACCATTTTTTATTTTATCCAGTAAGATTATTAAGACCATAGGAAGATAAATATGGAAAAGAATAAAAGCAACGACGATGATGAAACAAATTTAAATAAACAGTATTCGCATATGTAGGCTATGTTAGAGTAAGCATTCCAATCAGCTTTGTGATGATTATAGTACTTTTTATGGTTGGTCTGCTTTTAAGATTTAAGATGCCAAAGCATTTGAGAGAACATAATATGTTAGAATTGTGATTTCAATTAAAATCTTTAAAGTGGTTATGTTTAATAAATGTGAAAATAAATGTGAAAATACTGGGGAAAATTTTATTCTTTTGAATTCATACAGGTTTATGATTTTTAGTAATATGTAAATATTTAGAAGGATTGACCGATTGTTTAATCTTTAAAACATGCTAACTGATTGACAAATCAATAAAGTTGGACACCAAACAAAGCTCAAATGGTATTTTGTATTGTTTTCACAGAAATCTCTTAGCAATTAAATTAGCTATTAACAAATTGCACAATAAAAGTAAAAATACAAAGTATACAAACCACAAAAACACTATCTTGAAGTAAATGTACAATGTCCATTAGAAGAAAAAGAAAAATTCCATCTTCAGCAATCAGTGTTTGCGTATTTCGAAAACAGCACCCTGTTCACTAATAAACCCTGTCTAGATCTTTCTTTAGAGTTTAATTTGTTCAATACTGAGTATAGTTCAGCTCTGCTTTGACATTTTCTGTTATTCACATTTAAGCATTCAGACTAGTGAATAGTGTCTTAGCCTCATGGTTTCAACTAAGTCAACAAGTAATGCCTAGGTCTATGGGGAGGGAGGATGTCTAAGGGAGGATTTTATGTTTTTTATTTATAAAATTTATGATGTTGTTAGCAACTCTATGTATAACAGAATAAAACACTGCCTGGTCCTGCGTCACCCTCACAATCATTATGCTTGAGCTCATTGTTGCATCCACTGTGTCGATCCATCTCGTTGAGGGTCTTCCTCTCTTTTACTGACCCTCTACTTTACCAAGTATCATGTCCTTCTCCAGGGTCTGGTCCCTCCTGATTACATGTCAAAAGTATGTGAGATGAAGTCTCACCATCCTTGCTTCTAAGAAGCATTCTGGCTGTATTTCTTCCAAGTCAGATTTGATCATTCTTCTGTTTAAAGACAGTTTTGAGGAAACAATGAAAAAAAATCATTTCCCATGGGGCAAAATAGCAGCTGCTATGAGTATATCTTCTGTTATTACAATCATTACCTGAAGGATAGGAATGATTTCTGATTGATTCTATTTAACACACCTCTTTTCATGAGCTAAATCCAAAGTAGGAAGAATGCTATAGGTTTCCTAAAAAATAATCATGCTTTAGCTTATAAAATATATTTATCCATGCGTGCATCAACGTTAACATCCAGAGATATGTACTCATTACTGCTAAATAACCTCCCACCAAAGAAGTGTTAAAATACAGAGTGAAACTGAGAAGGGCGGTTATAGAATTCCTCATCTTTAACCAACCAACTTTATACCAGTGTATAACAGATATTATCTTACCTTCAAACAAAATTATTAGATATTATGTGCTAAAATGATTGGGTTTTGAGCAATTGGACATATTCATGGGCAAGTAAGATAATGTAATAATTTTTCTGTGATAGAAAACTGCCTTGGCAGAGAAGTAAAATCTGTGGTAATTCTCTCTTCTGTCTTGACAATTAATGACACTTCACTTAAACAACTATTATCTCAGGATCCGTAGATAAGGTAATTTTTCCCTTCTCCATGCCCTGTATGATGAGATTTTTCATGAGAGGTATTAAAATAGTTAAGCGCTGATTTCTAAATTGTGACGATAAACAAACACAATGACCCTTTAGGCGGTTAAGAGGCCAAGTCTCACTCATGTCTATTTCAGTGTCCTAAGTCTAGGAATTACTTAACTACAGTGTTGAATTCATGTAATCTTAGGTCCTCTGTAAACATTCCTATTTTTGGAAGCTCATGAAGTCTTTGTTGTTACAACGCTTTCTTCAGTAGCACATAATTCCTGCAAATGGGTGGCGAACACCTACATAGCAAAGCTTCAGTGCCCGTGATTAATGCATATATAGAGAGCAACCCTAATGAAGGAATATGAGGATTTTTCTATTAAGACTTTTAAGAGACTTGAGGCATTTCAAAGAATTATGCAAATATATCATGCTGTGTGCCATTTAGCACATTTTATTATTTCCCAGGTTAGTAAGATTTAGTGCTTGAGCAGTGAAAATCTCTGTCACAGTTGTTAAAAACCTGAGGTGTCTGTGGACAGAATGCTGACATTAGCAGTATGCAGAATGTGGACAACTGTAACCGTAACTGAGAGAAGTTACTAAGGAGGTCCTCACAGAGAAAGGCAAAGATTTGATAAGACACAGGTGTCTCTGATGTTCCCACACACATGCATAATTCCACAGATGCACAATTAAACTATTTTGAGGATTTCATTCCCTTCCATTTGGGTAATAACAATTTTAATCTTTTCCTGGCCCCAGTCAATAGCTAAAAGAGAGTGGTTCCACATATGAATTATTACTAATATGGTATTAAAAATTTATCTTTGCTCATTTTTGTCAACATCTCCGTGCTTGCAAAGGAAAATTGAAAGGCAGGTGTACACAGGCATAGAAGAGAGGGAAACAAGTTATTACATCTTTGCAAATATATGACATATTCTACAACAATGAGTTAAAGTTAAAAAGAGTGAAAGGAAGTAAGGTTGGCCAGTTTAGTCTGCCTCTCAGTGCTTCCTGGGTCCACTGACCAGGTCAGCTTCCTAAGTGTGCAACCTGTGAAGCAGCCCAGGACTACCCACTTAGAAGCTCTCTGCTCTTGATTTAATACTCTGCTGTTGTCATCTTGAAATTCTTAGTAATTTTTTAACAAGGTGCCATACATTTTTATTTTGCAGTGGGCCCCACAAATTACGTAGCTGGTCCTACCAGTACAGTACTACAAACCCTATGGAAGACTATATTTACTACCTGAGGCATGTAGATCAACCAGTGGGCACTGTACCAATAAGGGAGAAAGCAATGGGAGACAATTAAAAATATATATATATATGTATATATTTGTATGTGGGTCTCCCAGAAGATCATCATAGTGAGTAGGCCCACTATCCCAAACTTCCCACACCTTCAACAAGGAAAGTAACTAGAAATCTATAAACTTAACTCTGTAAGAACTCTGAAAACAACTAGAGGGTTGCAGCAACTAACTGTACACTGAAACAAGAAATAAAGATTGACTTTTAAATGGTAGGAAAATTCTTTTTCTCCTACTACCTCTCCTCCTCCCCTTGCTGGTTTGGCAGTGTCTGATTTTTTTTTTTTTTTTTTTATGGCAGAGGCTGTGGTAGAGGTAGACCACAGTCTGTGGTCTCAGAGACGGGCCAGGTCTCTGGCTCTGGAGTGATGTTTCTGGGGCAGACTGTGCAATGCATCTGATCTGTCTGGGGCTGCCTGAACAACTGAAAACATCACTTTGCCCTGATTCACAGCTAACTAGGTCTAGCAGACATATATAGAACACTGCACCCAGCATCAGAATAATACACATTCTTTTCCAGTGTACATGGATTATTCTCCAGGATAGACCATGTGCTAGATAACAAAACAAGTGTCAATAGATTTTAAATGATTGAAATTATACAAAATATCTTCTCTAACTACAATGAAATTGAGCTAGAAAATAAATACAAGAGGAAAACCAGAAAATACACAGTTATGTATAAATTAAATGACAGTATTAAACAACAATGTGTCAAGGAAGCAATCAAGAGAGAAATCAGAAAATACTTAGAGGCAAATGAAAACACAACATTCCAAAATTTATAGGCTGCTGTGAAGGCAGTGCTCAGAGGGAAATTTATACGGGTAAATACCTGTATTAAAAAATAAGAATGATCCAAAATCAATAACCTAGCTTTACAACTTGAGGAACTAGAAAAAGAAGAGCAAACTAAGCCCAAAGCTACCAGAAGGAAGGAAAAAAAAAAAAAAAAAAAAAGATCTGAGCGGAAATAAGTGGAATAGAGAATAGAAAAACAACAGAGAAAATCAACAAAACCAGAAGTTGGTTCTTTGAAAAGATCAGTAAAACAACAAAGCTTTAGCTAGACTGAAAAAGAAAAAACAGAGAAGATGACACTATTTAAAATCAGAAATGCAAGTGGGGTCTTTACAACAAATCCTACAAAAATAAAAAGATAGAGAAATTACATGAAAAATTGTATGTCAATAAATTAGGTAACCTAGGTGAAATGGACAAATTCTGAGAAACACATAAACTATCTAAATTGGCTCAAGGAGAAATAGAAAATCTCAACAGCTCCATAGTAAGTGAATCAGTAATTAAAAATCTCCCAATATAATAACTGCCCTGGACCTGACGATGTCACTGGGTATTCTACCAAACATTAAAATAATACATGAGAAGCCAAGATGGCAGAATAGACAGACTCTTCCTTTGAGACCTCTTTACAACAAAGACCCCCCAAAAACAAGTGAAACGAGTATATTTGTGACAAGCTGGGAGCCCTGAGCATCAAAGGCAAGCTTAGACAACAAACTGAGGGGCAGGGGAAGGAAGAGATCATTCAGAAGCGGAGAAGAGTTGTCGGACCTGAATCGCAGGGAGTCCTCAGGCACCATTCCGGGAGCGGCGGCGGCCATGGTCTTGTCCTAGTGTTCAGCCGCAGTTTCCTCAGGGAGAAGCAGCCAGCCACACAGCCCACTCACACCTCAGAACCTGAGGAGAAGGGCGCCCTCGGCAAAAGCTAAGTACTTGCGTATATTTTACCATGCCCTCCCCACACCCAAGCCAGCTTCAGTGGCTGAATCCCCAGGCCTGAGATAGATCCTGGTGAGCACCTGGAGCCGTCCTCCCAGCCTTGGGGAAGGAAAAACTTTGCAACTGGCGGGAAAAGATAATTTGCTAGCTCCATTAACTGGGGGAGCTCAGGACAGAAGCAGCTCGTGTCCAGGCATAAACCGTTCATGGACCCTGAGCACCTTTCCCTTCTGCATGGACCTGTGCAGGGCTGTTTCAGGAGAATAGGCCCTTGTTGCCAAACTCCAACCCTTTCAGCGGTGCGGTGGAGAGGTGGGTGTTTGATGTTTGACATTGCTTTGCCTATTAAACAAGGTCCTCACCTACCCAAAAAAGGGGCCTAAGGACTGGTAGCTCCACTTGGGCCACCCAACCATCCACGACAGGGTTCCAGGGATAACTGGCACCTTCCAGCCCTTAAAACAAAAACTTTGAGTGTCCATGGTCCCTCTGCAGAGCCCACCCACCAGCATGCTCTAGGGAACACAGACGCGTTTTCCTCAGAGACACTTGGGGGTTGGTTCTCAGCCCCCTGCCTCGTTCTGAGCATGACCCCCCTGCTGCAATCAGGTACGCGTACATATGCCAATCACCCCTGCCCCTCTAAGACTGTAGGAGAGAGCCTGTACCACACACTTGATGATCAGCTACCTGGAAACCTGAGCTGAATTCACACAAGAAAACTGAATGGACTTCTAGACTGATATTACCTGATAACAGCTCTAGCCAGCTGGGGACTGGACACCAGAGCTACAAAGGTGAAAATAATCAAGCTAGCTCACTCAAGCAACCCATAGGGGTATACCAAAACAAAACAAAGCAAGCAGCTACGACACAGTAAGCAAGCATAAACTAATACAATAACTTATAGATGGCTCAGAGACAACAGTCAATGTCAAGTCACATAAAGAAACAGACCATGATCACCTCAACAGGCTCTCAAAACAAAGGATCCAGGGATCTTCTAGATGAAAGTGCATTCCTGGAATTACCAGATGCAGAATACAAAAGTTTAATATACAGAACCCTTCAAGACATCAGGGAGGAAATGAGGCAATACGCGGAACAAGCCAAGGAAAACACAGATTAAGCAACTGAAGAAATCAGAAATATTATTTGGGAACATAATGAAAAGTTTAATAAGCTGGAAAAATCCATAGACAGACAGCAATCAGAAATTCAGAAGATGAACAATAAAATTACAGAATTAGATAACTCAATAAAAAGAGGAGCAGAATTGAGCAAGTAGGAGCTAGAATTTCTGAACTTGAAGATAAATCACTTGGCACTAATAAATTTGAAGAAAAATCAGATAAAAGAATTAAAAAAATTCAGAAACCTTAAGAATCATGTGGGACTGTATCAAAAGAGAAATAACCTTCGAGTGATTGGAGTACCAGGACAGGGAGGGATAACAGAAAATACAGAGAAAATTGTTGAGGATTTGTTGGCAGAAAACTTCCCTGATGTTGTGAAAGATGAGAAGATATCTATCCAAGATACTCATCGAACTCCACATAAGGTAGATTTTAAAAGAAAGTCACCAAGACATATTACAATCAAGCTTGCCAAAACCAAAGATAAAGAGACAATTATAAGAGCAGCAAGGGATAAAAGACAAGTCACCTACAAGGGAGACTCAATAAGAATAAGCTTGGAATACTCGGCAGAAACCATGCAGGCAAGAAGGCAATGGCATGACATATTTAAAAAATTGAAGGAAAAAAAATTGTCTGCCAAGAATCATATATCCATCAAAACTGTCTTTTAAATATAAAGGTAAAATTAAGACATTTCCACGTAAACACAAGTTGAGGGAATTCATAAAAACCAAGCCAAAACTACAAGAAATACTAAAGGGATTTCCTTGGTTAGAAAATCAATATCAGGTATTCACCCAAGACTAGAACACTAGGAAGAGCAACCAGAAGTCAACCCAGGCAGGGAAATCCAAAAAAAAAAAAAACAAAAAAAAAGCAAGATTAAAAAAAAAAGGCCAACACAGAGTAACGGCAATGTTATTCTATAAAAGAAGACAACATTAAAATAATAAAGAGCGACTAAGAAATGTAATCATACACCTTCCATATGGAGAGGAAGATACGGTGATACAAAGTAATAAAAGTTATAAATTTAGAAAAATAGGGATAGATAATAAAGTAACCACAAAGGAGACAAACTATCCTACTCATCAAAGTAAAATACAAGGGAAAAATACAGACTCAGCAGAAACAAAATCAACAACAACAAATATGAGAAAAGGACAATATATAAAGAAAATCTACTCAGCACATAAAATCAAGTGGGAAAGAGAAGCTGTCAACACACAAAAAATGACATCAAAATGAGAGCACTAAATTCATACCTATTCATAATTACCCTGAATGTAAATGGACTAAATGCACCAATAAAGAGACAGAAAGTGGCAGAATGGATTAAAAAACAAGATCCTTCTATATGCTGCCTACAAGAGACACACCTAGACTTAGAGACACAAACAAACTAAAATTCAAAGGATGGAAAAAAATATATCAAGCAAACAACAAGCAAAAAAGAGCAGCAGTGGCAATATTAATTTCTGAGAAAAAGACTTGAAAGTTAAATCCATCAGAAAGGATAAGGAAGGACACTATAAAATGATTAAAGGGACAGTACACAAAGAAGATATAACCATATTACATATTTATGCACCCGGTGACAGGGCTGCAAGATAAATAAACTCTATTGGCATTGAAAAGTGAGATAGACAGCTCCACAATAATAGTAGGACACTTCAACACATCACTTTCGGTGAAGGACAGGACATCCAGAAAGAAGCTCAATAAAGACACAGAAGATCTAAATGCCACAATCAACCAACTTGACCTCGTAGACATATACAGAACACTCCACCCAACAGCAACCAACTACACTTTCTTTTCTAGTGCACACGGAACATTCTCTAAAATAGACCACATATTAGGTCATAAAGCAAGCCTTAGCAGAATCCAAAACACTGAAATACTACAAAACATCTTCTCTGACAATACGGCCATAAAAGTGGAAACCAGTAACAGGAAAAGCAGGGAAAAGAAATCAAACACTTGGAAACTGAAGAATACCCTGGAAAGAAAAAGACTGGATTATAGAAGACATTAAGGATGGAATAAAGAAATTCAGAGAATCCAATGAGAATGAAAACACTTCCTATCAGAACCTTTGGGACACAGCAAAAGCAGTGCTCAGAGGCCAACTTATATCAATAAATGCACACATCCAAAAAAGAAGAAAGGGCCAAAATCAAAGAACTACCCCTACAGCTTGAACAAATAGAAAGATAGCAACAAAAGAAACCCACAGGCACCAGAAGAAAACAAATAATAAAAATTAGAGCTGAACTAAATGAAATAGAAAACAGAAAAACAATTGAAAGAATTAACAAGACCAAAAGCTGGTTTTTTGAAAAACTCAACAAAATTGATAAACCATTGGCCAAACTGAAAAAGAAAAACAGGAGAGGAAGCATATAAACTGAATAAGAAATGAGATGGGCAATATTACAACAAACCCAACTGAAATTAAAAGAATCATATCTGATTACTATGAAAAATTGCACTCTAACAAATTTGAAAACCTACAAGAAATGGATGAATTCCTAGAAACACACTACCTACCTAAACTAACACAAACAGAGGTAGAACAACTAAATAGTCCCATAACAAAAGAAGATATTCAAAGGTAATCTAAAAACTCGCCCCCAAAAAAAGCCCTGGCTTCGCTGCAGAGTTCTACCAAACTTTCAGAGAGGGGTTAACACCACTAATACTAGAGGTATTTCAGAGCATAGAAAAGGACGGAATACTACCGAGCTCATTCTATGAAGCCACCATATCCTTGATTCCAAAACCAGGTAAGGACACCACAAGAAAAGAAAATTATAAACCTATATCCCTCATGAATGTAGATGCAAAAATTTTAGCCAATAGAATTCAACAACATATCAAAAAATAATTCACCATGACCAAGTGGAATTCATACCAGGTATGCAGAGATGGTTCAACATTAGAAAAGCAATTATGTAATTCATCACATAAATAAAACAAAAGACAAGAATCACATGATTTTATCGATTGATGCAGAAAAGGCATTTGACAAAGTTCAACATGTATTCATGATAAAAACTCTCAGCAAAATAGGAATAGAAGGAAAATTCCTCAACATAATAAAGGGCATTTATACAAAGCCAACAGCCAACATCACCCTAAATGGACAGAGCCTGAAAGCATTCCTCTTGAGATCGGGAACCAGAGAAGGATGTCCTTTATCACCACTCTTATTCAACATTGTGCTGGAAGTTCTAGCCAGAGAATTAGGCTAGATAAAGAAATAAAGCGCATCCAGATTGGCAAGGAAGAAGTCAAAGTATCTCTATTTGCAGATGACATAATCTTATACACACAAAACCCTAAGGAATCCTCCAGAAAACTACTGAAACTAATAGAAGCGTTAAGCAGAGTATCGGGATACAAGATAAACATACAAAGATTAGTTGGATTCCTCTACACTGACAAAAAGAACATCGAAGAGGAAATCACCAAATCAATGCCATTTACAGTAGCCCCCAAGAAGATAAAATACTTAGGAATAAAACTCACCAGAGATGTAAAAAGACTTATACAAAGAAAACTACAGTACACTTTTGCAAGAAACCAAAACAGACTTACATAAGTGGAAGAATATACCTTGCTTTTTTTTATGGATAGGAAGACTTAACATTATAAATATGTCTATTCTACCAAAAGCGATCTATTCATTTCATGGAATTCCAATCCAAATCCCAACGACATTCTTTAATGAGATGGAGAAACAAATCACCAATTTCATATGGAAGGGAAAGAGGCCCCCGATAAATAAGGCATTACTGAAAAAGAAGAACAAAGTGGGAGGCCTTATTTTACCTGATTTTAGAACCTATTATACTGCCACAGTAGTCAAAACAGCCTGGTACTGGTACAACAACAGATACATGGACCAATGGAACAGAACTGAGAATCCAGACATAAATGCATCCACATATGAGCAGTTGATATTTGACAAAGGCCCCAAAACAGTTAAATGGGGAAAAGACAGTCTTTTTAAGAAATGGTGATGGCATAACTGGATATCCATCTGCAAAAAAATGAAACAAGACCCATACCTCACTCCATGCACAAAAACTAACTCAAAATGGATCAAAGACCTAAATATAAAATTTAAAATGATAAAGATCATGGAAGAAAAAATAGGGACAATGTTAGGAGCCCTAATACATGGCATAAACATTATAGAAAACATAAAGAACGTAGAAGAAAAACTAGATAACAGGGAGCTCCTAAAAATCAAACACTTATGCTCATCCAAAGACTTCACCAAAAGAGTAAAAAGACTGCCTACAGACTGGGAAAAAGTTTGTAGCTATGACATTTCTGATCAACGCCTGATCTCTAAAATCTAATGATACCGCAAAAAGACAAATAACCCAATTAAAAAATGGTCAAAAGATATGAATAGACACTTCACTAAAGAGAACATTCAGGTAGCTAACAGATACATCAGGAAATGTTCATGATCAGATCATTAGCCATTAGAGAAATGCAGATCAAAACTACAATGAGATTTCATCTCACTCCAACAAGGCTGGCATTAATCCAAAAAACACAAAATAATAAATGTTGGAGAGGCTATGGAGAGATTGGAACACTTATACACTGCTGGTGGGAATGTCAAATGGTACAACCACTTTGGAAATCGATTTGGTGCTTCCTTAAAAAGTTAGAAATAAAACTACCATACAATCCAGCAATCCCACTCCTCGGAACATATCCTAGAGAAATAAGAGCCTTTACATGAACAGATATATGCACGCCCATGTTTATTGCAGCACTGTTTACAATAGCAAAAAGACGGAAGCAATCAAGGTGCCCATCAATGGATGAATGGATAAATAAATTATGGTACATTTACACAATGGAATACTACGCATCGATAAAGAACAGTGAGAAATCTGTGAAACATTTCATAACATGGAGGAATCTGGAAGGCATTATGCTGAGTGAAATTAGTCAGCTGCAAAAAGATAAATATTGTATAAGACCACTATTATAAGAACTTGAGATATAGTTTAAACTGAGAAGAAAACATTCTTTTGTGGTTACGAGAGGGGAGAGGGAGGGAAGGTGGGAGAGGGGCATTCACTAATTAGATAGTAGATAAGAACTACTTTAGGTGAAGGGAAAGACAACACACAATACAGGGGAGGTCAGCACAAATGGACTAAACCAAAAGCAAAGAAGTTTCCTGAATAAACTGAATGCTTTGAAGGTCTGCATAGCAGGGGCAGGGGTTTGGTTACCATGGTTTCACGGGACATCTAAGTCAACTGGCATAATAAAATCTATTAACAAAACATTCTCCATCCCACTTTGAGGAGTGGCTTCTGGGGTCTTAAACACTAGCAAGCAGCCATCTAAGATGCATCAATTGGTCTCAACCCACCTGGATCAAAGGAGAATGAAGAACACCAAGGACACAAGGTGATTACGAGCCCAAGAAACAGAAAGGGCCACATGAACCAGAGACTACATCATCCTGACACCAGAAGAACTAGATGGGGCCCTGCTAAAACCGATGAGTGCCCTGAGAGGGAACACAGCAAAGAACCCCTGAGGGAGCAGGAGAGCAGTGGGATGCAGACCTCAAATTACTATAAGACCAGACTTAATGGTCTGACTGAGACTGGAAGGACCCTGGTGGTCATGGCCCCCAGACCTTCTGTTGGCCCAGGAGAGGAACCATTCCCGAAGCTAACTCTTCAGACATGGATTGGACTGGACAATGGGTTGGAGAGGGATGCTGGTGAGGAGTGAGCTTCTTGGATCAGGTGGACGCTTGAGACTATGTTGGCATCTCCTGCCTGGAAGGGAGAGGAGAGGGTGGAGGGGGTTAGAAGCTGGCGAAAAGGACGCTAAAAGGGAGAGTGGAGGGAGAGAGCAGGCTGTCTCATTAAAAAAAAAAAAAAAATTTTTTTTTTTTTTTTTTTTTTAGGGGGAGAATAATTGGGAGTGTGTAGCAAAGTGTATATGGGTTTTGGTGTGACAGACTGACTTGATTTGTAAGCTTTCATATAAAGCACAATAAAAATTATTTAAAAAAATGAATATGTGACACTTATTCTTCTTAAACTCTTCCAAAAAAATAAAAAAGGAAGGAAGACATCTTAACTTATTTGATGAGGCAAGCATTACCATGATACTAAAACCAGACAAAGACACCACAAGAAAACTTCAGATTACTATCCCCAGAGAATTTTGTTGTGAAAACATTTCTTAAAAATATTAATAGCAAACTGAGTATCAAAGGTATTATATACCATGACAAAGTGGAAATTATTCTAGGAATGAGAGTGATTCAACATTTAAAAAAAAATATCAATCAATGTAATACACCATATTAATAAAAGGAAGGAAAAGAACCAGATGATCATATCAATTAATGCAGAGAAAGCATGTGACAAAATTCACCACCCTTTCATGACAAAAACATTCCACAAGCTAAGAATAGAAAGGAAGTTTCTCTGTTTAAAGAAACCTACAGCTAACGTCATATTCGATAGGGAAAGACAGATATCTTGTAAAATCAGGAAGAAGACAAAGATGCTGTTCTCACCACTGCTATTTAATATTGTACTGGAAAATCTAGCCAGCAAAATTAGGCAAGAAACAGAAATAAAAGGCATCCAAATTGGGAAAGAAGAAGTAAAACAATTTTTATTTGCATATATGTGTGTAACCAAACAAACTCATTGCCTTTGAGTCAATTCTGACTCATCTCATGGTGACCCATGTGTCACAAAGTAGAATTGTTCCAAAGGATTTTCTTGAATGTAAAGTAATCTTTATGGAAGCAGACTCCCAGGTCTTTCCTCCTTGACACCACTATTTGGGTTGGAACTACCAATCTCTCGGTTCGTTGTCAAGTGCAAATCTTTAGTACCACCCAGATATATATCATGTGTATATATATATATATATATATATATATATATATCCAAACCAAAAAAACCAAACCCACTGCCGTCGAGTAGATTCCGACTCATAGAGTCCCTATAGGACAGAGTATAGAGTTTCCAAGGAGCGCCTGGTGGATTCAAACTGCCAACTCTTTGGTTAGCAGCCATAGCACTTAACCACTACGCCACCAGGGCTTCCATATACATATATATTGTGTGTATATATACATACATTTATATATAAAATGTGTATATTAAAAAAAAAAAAACACCAAACTCATTACCCAATTCTGACTCATGGTGACCCTATAGGACAGAGTACAACTGCCACATAGGGTTTCCAAGGAGTGGCTGATGGATTCGAACTGCAGACCTTTTTGTTAGTAACTGAAGTTTTAACCACTGTACCACCAACCTATGGCTGTTTAACCAAAAGGTTGGCAATTCAAATCCATCAGCTTCTCCTTGGAAACTTTATGGGGAGTTCTCCTCCATCCTATAGGGTCACTGTGAGTCGGAGTCAACTCAACAGCAATGGGTGTGGTTTTGGGGGGTTATATCTATATACCTAGGGAGATAGATATAGGTACAGATACAGAGATAGATAGAAATCCTGGTGGCTTAGTGTTTAAGCACTATGGCTACTAAACAAAAGGATGGCAGTTTGAATCTAGCAGACGCTCCTTGGAAACTCTATAGGGCAGTTCTACTCTGTCTTATAGGATTGGCATGAGTTGGAATCAACTCTATGGCAATGGGTTTTGTTTGATTTTTTATAGCTATAGACATATAGAGATATATCATGTATATACAGATATATCATGTGTATATATATTGTGTGAGTGTGTATATATATGTTTATACATATCCTGTTTACATATATCATGTCTATATATATAGAATGTCTGTATGTATATACATACATAAATCTATAATATATGTAATTCTTACAAACCACTGAGTCACTCAAAGAATGTAAACCCTGCTACCAATCATATTTCTAAATATAGTTTTGCTTAAAATCCTTCATTGGGAGTTTTTTGCTGAGGACTATAATGGAGTAGCTTTTGGGATGCCAACTTTATTACCAAGGACAACTAGAGAAGCAGGATATCTTTATATTTAATATGATATTAATATATATTATATACATATGTAAAATATACTTTTAAAAGGCATCAGAAAGCAACTGAGGAAGCCAGGATTTCCAGAACAGAGAAATGAACTAATATTCAATCTTTCTGAGAAATTTATATTGGGACATTTGCAAATTCTTTGTATCAGGCAAGAAGTTGAGAACCGTTATATAAGGCTGCCTCTAAAAAAATTTTTTTTTTCTAGGAGACAGAAAATTTATCAGAGATTTATGTCTCTCACCATTCTCAAGTGTCAACAATTGGATAACAGAACTATTAAGGTAGCCAGGAGCTGTGAATCCTAAAGAGAAGGGAAGTAGAGAAAAGTGAGTCTAATATCTGAGCATTTGCTGAAAGTTTAAGCTGTATAGGGCAAGACAAAGCAGGAAGTCAATGTGAAATAGAGTTTTCAGGTATTACATAGTACTGAGGCAAACAAAATAAAAAGAGTTTAGAATCAACTAAGAAGTTAAGGGTCACATGAAATACTCTAAACTCTAAGTTAGGATTCCTGCAAGGGTGTTATTAGCAGTGGTGGAAGAGAGGCAATTCAGACTTTGCAAACACATAAAGCTAGTCTTGAGTCAGTTCATTCTGTGACTGGATTATGGTGATCTCCTCCTGCTGAGTTGCCCCCTGACTCATAGCAGCTGTCAGTCATCTCGTGCTGCCATAACAGAGATACCACCAGTGGGTAGCTTCAACAAAGAGAAATTTATCCTCTCACAGTCTAGTAGGCTAGAAGTCCAATTTAGGGCACTCGGCTCCAGGGGAAGGCTGTCTCTGGCAGGAACTCCAGGTCCAAGGATGCACTTTGCTTCCAGCGCTGCTTTCTTGGTGGTACGAGGTCTCCAACTCTCTGCTCTCTTCCTTTTATCTCTTGTAAGATAAAAGGTGGAGCAGACCAGACCCCAGGGAAACTTCCTTTTTATTTGAACAGGGATGTGACCTGAGCAAGAGTGATATTCCTATTCTAGTCCTCTTCAACATAAACCAATCTCGACTCATTTACCATAGGCAGAGATTAGGATTTAAAACATACAGGAAAATTATATCAATCACAAAATGGAGGACACCCATGCAATACTGGGCATCATGGCCTAACAAAGTTGACATATTTTTGGTGGACACAATTCAATCCACGACAGCAACCCTATAGGACAGAATAGAACTGCCCTACAGGGTTTCCATGAAGTGGTTAATAAATTTCAACTTAAAAAAAAAAAAAACCTTTTGCTTAGCAGCCAGGCTCTTAGCCACTGCACCACCGGGGCCACCCAGAGGAGATGGTGAAAATTTTGTGGAAGAAAACACTATTCAAAGGTTCTACAAATTTTCATGCCAACTTCCACAATTTAATAATAATAAATCACCACCAAAGAAAGGGAACTAAGTGAAAAAAAAAAAGATAATAGAAGCAGACACACAGATGATTCAGCTATTGAAGTTATTAGACACAGGCTTAAAAGAGCCAATAAATATGTTCCATAAAATATATAACGAAGGTACAATTACATCAAGAAACTTTAATCTTTCAAAACTTAGTAAGTGGAACTTAAAAACTGAGAGTATATATTTAATAATAGAAACAATGCATGGATTATAAAGAAAATTAGAAAAACTGGAAGAGAGAATTAATGCTCTAATAAATAGACTAATAGAAAATATATATAAAATATAAGACTTTGTAGATATGAAAATCCTAAAAATACATATGTACACACACAGAAAAGACCATAGATGCACAAGATGATAAAATACTTGTCATTGAAGCCCTATAAAGAGGGAAGAAAGACACACACACATATGGGGAGAGAGAGGGAGAAAGAAAGAGAGTCTATCCTTTAGAAGTACTATTTGAAGCAATATTGGCCAACATTTTTATAAAAACTGAGATAGGTCTTAAGCTAGAGATTCAAAAATTTCAATAAACCAAAACAGGGTAAATATGAAGAAACTTACTAAAAGAATTTTCACCAGAAGACTCACATAAAATAAAAATTGAAAGATTGAAAGATTTCTGAGGCAGGAAGAAAATAATCAGAGGGGGAAAAAAAAAAAAAAGGAAATTTAAGACTGAATAAGGAGCACCAGGGTCCATAAATACATGATCAAAACTAAATGAATATTGCAACAATAATTGGAATGTGTTGTGAGACTTAAAAGTCTGTTCAGAAGAAGAAAACATGAAAAGATTAACTCAAAGTCAAGGCAAGAGTGCACTGCATTACAGTGTTTTAGAATTCCAGCATACTCTGGGAAATGGCAAACATACAAATTTATATTCAATTGTACTAAGTCACCTGTTTGTATTTTAGTCTCTAGGGTAATCACTCAAAGACCAGAAAAGTCATGTACAACTATTAATCTATTGGAAAGAAATTTTACAACCAGGGGAAGGTTGGAATGGTTTATATTAGGCCAAAATCCCACTAATTACAAAGAAAGACAGCATATATTAGAGAACTGCAGAATCAACAAGGACTAGAAAAACCAAAGTCCAGATGGTGAAGAACCGCTTAGAGGTTAGTGGAAGTCTGTAGTTTCTTTTCTCTGGGTCTACTTGCCAATTCTGCGTTGAGACTCAGAGGCTGCTGCTGAAGAACCAGCAAAGCTGGTGGTGGTTGTGGTGGTTGTGTAATAAAATTTGAGAATCGATGTTGGCGATATGTGACTGATCCCTCCCCCCACAACATTTACTAAAATCTGAAGGATAAAGAACCAAGCCAAATCACTATCAATCAGATTGACCCAAAAGCTAAAGATGATGAAGAGACAAGATTCATCATGTGTAGGGAAAGTAAGGTAATACCACACAGTAACTGAAAGTCCTTTTTCCCTGGGAGCATATTCTAATTTGACATAACTGAAAGCGAGAATCTGTGATTAGCATTCAGAAGATGGAGAAAAAGAATTCGGCAGAAATTTTGGCAGTCACATGATGACCAAATGTCAAAACTGAGACATAAGAGTTTCTCCTTTATGTTATTTGAATTCTGAGGCTCTATGGGATGGAAACCCTGGTGGCGTAGTGGTTAAGTGCTACGGCTGCAAACCAAAGGGTTGGCAGTTTGAATCCACCAGGCGCTCCTTGGAAACTCTATGAGGCAGTTCTACTCTGTCCTATAGGGTCTCTATGAGCCGGAATCGACTCGATGGCACTGGGTTTGGTTTGGTTTTGGATGGTACGAGGGAAGCCCTGGGTGGTGGAAACAGTCATGGTACTCAGCTGCTAACTGAAAGATTGGAGGCTTGAGTCCACTCAGAGGGGCCTTGGTAGAAAAACGTGGCCACCTACTTGTGATAAATTAGCCACTGAAAAAAATCAGGCATTGAAAACCCTTTGGAGGACAGTTCTACTTTGAGACAATGGAGTCACCATGACTTAGAATCTACTAGATGACAACTGGCTTGGCTTTTGTTTATGATGCAAGAGTATAAAATCAAAAACTCTGAGAAACAAAGTAGAGTTTCCCACAGCTTCTTGTTGTTTAAACAACCAACAGGCCCTCAGGAGCAACTCAGAGGAATACATCCCTAGGAACAGGGAGAAAATCAGAGATAGGCTGAGTCTTAACCAATATTACAACACAGACTCTACTCTGCTTGGTCCTTGATCAGGTAACCAACCCTGCACTGTATCTGCCTAATAGAGGAAAAGGCAACACCTGCCTCTGTTGGAAGATAACCTCATGCAAAATTCAAGATGATAAAATAAAGATAAGCACAGAGGTTGATGAAAGAGTAAACAGACTAGAGAAAATAAACAAAATCAAAAGTTGATTCTTGAAAAACTGATAAAATCAGTAAAACTTTACTGAGAGACTTCTCAAACCTGGGGCGTTAATAGAGATTGCAGAAGGGCCACACTTAGGCTACAGAGCTGATTTATTACCAGGTGTCGTCAAGTGAATTCCACTCATGGTGACCCCATGTGTGCCAGAGTAGAACTGTGCTCCACAGCATTTTCAATGCCAGATTTTTTTTGGAAGTAGAGTACCAGGCTCCTCTGGGTGGACTCAAACTGCCAAACTTTAGGTTCTCAGTCTTGTGCATTAAACATTTGCACCACCCAGGCCAGTGTGGTTCAGTGGTAGAATTCTCTGCTTTCACGTGGGAGATCCAGGTTCACTTCCCAGCCAATGTACCTTAAGTTCAGCCACCACCCATCTGTCAATGGAGGCTTGCATGCTGCAATGATGCTGAATGGGTTTTAGTGGAGCTTCCAGTCTAAGATAGGCTAGGAAAAAGTCTGGCAATCTACTTGTGAAAAATCAGCCAATGAAAACACTATGATCACGATAGTCCAATCCTAATCCCTGGGTTGCCGTGAGTGGGGGCTGACTGGACAGCAGGCAACAATGACAATAAATGAAGGATGACAGAATATGTGTAAGCTTACTCTCTATCTTAAAATTGCACAAATTTATTTAAATAAATTAAAGAAAGCCTGTTAATGTATTTGAAGACTCAATACTATAGATATCAAATAGTTCTAAAGTGCTCTGTGAATTCGATGTAATTTCAAACACAGGCACGGGATATTTAAAAATGGAAATAGAGAAGCTAATTTTAAAATTTAAAAGACACACAACAGGTTACGGATAGCTAAGGTAATCTTGACCAAAAAAAGAATAAAAATGGAGGACTTACACTACTTGAAGAGGACATGGAACCAGGGATATCATTGATAATGTCAGAAGGATCCTGGCTGAAAGCAGAGAATACCAGAAAGATGTTTACCTGTGTTTTATTGACTGCACAAAGACATTTGACTGTGTGGATTATAACAAATTATGAATAACATTTCGAAGAATGAGAATTCTCGAACACTTAATTGTGCTCATGAGGAATCTGTACATAGATCAAGAGGCAGTTGTTCATACAGAACAAGGGGATATAGCCTGGTTTAAAGTCAGGAGAAGTGTGTGCCAGGGTTGTATCCTTTCACCATACTTATTCAATCTGTATGTTGAGCAAATAATTCAAGAAGCTGGACTATATGAAGAAGAACGTGGCATCAGGTTTGATGGAAGACTCATTAACAACTGGCATTATGCAGATGACACAACCCTACTTGCTGAAAGTAAAGAGGACTTGAAGCTTTTGCTGATGAAGATCAAAGACCACGGTCTTCAGTATCGATTACAACTCAACATTAAGAAAACAAAAATTCTCACCATTGGACCAATAAGCAACATCATGATAAACGGAGAAAAGGCTGAAGTTGTCAAGGATTTTACTGATTGGATCAATAATCAATACCCATGGAAGCAGCAGTCAAGAAACCAAAGACACATTGCATTGGGCAAATCTGCTGCAAAAGACCTCTTTAAAAGTGCTGAAAAGTAAAAGATGCCACCTTGAAGACTAAGATGCCCCTCACCCAAGCCATGGTGTTTTAAATTGCCTCATGTGCATGTGAAACCTGGACAATAAACAAGGAAAACTGAAGAAGAATTAACACCTTTGAACCATGGTGTTGACTAAGAATATTGAATAAACCATGGACTGCCAAAAGAAAGAACAAGTCTGTCTTGGAAGATGTACAACCAGAATGCCCCTTAGAAGCAAGGATGACGAGACTATGTTTCCCATACTTTGGACATATTACCAGGAGGTATCAGTCCCTGGAAAAGGACATCATGCTTGGTAAAGTAGAGGGCCAGGG
Source organism: Loxodonta africana (assembly GCF_030014295.1). Taxonomy (NCBI): domain Eukaryota; kingdom Metazoa; phylum Chordata; class Mammalia; order Proboscidea; family Elephantidae; genus Loxodonta; species Loxodonta africana. Next base: position 185,797,431 of record NC_087345.1, on the reverse strand, counting down.
AAGAAGAGGAAGACCCTCAAAGAGATAGACTGACACAGTGGCTGCAACAATGGGATCACGTATAATTACTATGAGGATGGCACAAGACCAGGCAGTGTTTTGTTCACAGAGTCACTAAGAGTGAGAACTGACTGGAGGGCACCTAACAACAACAACACTACCTGATATCGAAATGCATGATAAGCCGAAATAGAGTGTTGCCGGCAAAAGGAAAGACAAATACACCAAAGGAAAATAGTAGCCTCAAAACAGACTCGTCTATGATTTACAGCAAAGGTGATCCTATACTGCCATAGGAAAGTATGGTCTTTTCAATAAATAATTCTGAGTCAATTGAATATTCAAATGGTAAAAAAAAAAAATCTTAATCTCTACCTTAAAGCAACCCTCCCCCCCAAAAAATGAATACTGAATGTTTTTCAGATCTCAGTGTGGAAGATAAAGCAATAAAACTTTAAAAGAAAACTTGGGAGAATATCTTTCCAGTTTTAGAGTAGGAAATGAGTCCTTCAACCCAATATAAAAAGTGCTAACCGCAAAGGAAAAAAAAATTATATCCAACTATATTGAAATTAAGAATTTCCATTTATCAAAAGATTCCATTGAAAGAGTGAAAAGACAGGCCACAGTGTCTTGTCTCAAGACTAAAAATTCATAGAATAAAGAATGCCTACAGATTAAAAAGATAATGTAAAACAACCTAACTTAAAAAATAGCTAAAAGATCTGAACAGGCACTTCACAGAATAAATCAAATGTGTAATAAACATATGTAAAAGGTCCAAGTTTGTTATAAAAAACCCACTGCCATCGAGTCTACAAAAATATAAATTTAGTGCCACACACATTCCCCATAATGGATAAAAAGAAAAAGCAAACTATACCAAGTTTTGATGAAGATATAGAGCAACAAGGATTCTCCACATTAGTGGTTAGAGTGTTAATTAATATAGTGACTTTGAAAACTCTTTGAAAATATTTACTGAAACTGAACATAGAAATACCCTATGAGCCAGCAACTGCACTTAGGTGTGTATATAAATATATATACATGTATATTCCAAAAGACATGTACGAGACTGTTTGTAGCAGCAATACTCCTAAACTGAAAACTATTCAGTGTTCATCAACAATAGAATGTTGGAGTATATTCATACAATAGAATTTTATATAAAGACAGTTAAAAAAGAAAAAGCCTGTCGCTACACACAACAGGTATTTATCTTACAGTCAATTTTGATTGGAGTTTTATTAGAAAGGGTGAGATCTTTTTTTTTTTTTTTAGTTATAATATGACACAGGTCCTAAGCATGTGTTCCTGGGGCTGTTTACATGTGTTGGGTATCTGCCCTTACCCTTGGAGTAGAATGCAAGAGGTCCAAGGACAGTATTTGACTTGATGCTAAACTGACAATCTAATACAAGTGACATTGCTATTTGTCCTGGTTCATTTTAAGTGTTAACTTGGCTAGACTATGGTGCCCAGTTTTTTAGCCAAATACTTGTCTAGATATTGCTACAAAGGTAGTTAGATATGATTAACACAATCGATCGGTTTTAAAGTAAATTGAATTACCCTCCACATGTGGGTGGCCCTCATCCAATCAGTTGAAAGCTGTATAACAGCAAAAATTGAGGGAAGGATTCTGCCTCAAAACTGTAACATAAATATTTTGCTGGAGTTTCCAGCCTACCTAGCCTACAGTTGCCTGACTCAAGATTGCCAGAGTTTCCAGCCTGCCTGGCCTACAGTTTTCAGACTCAACATTGCCAGAGTTTCCAGCCTGCACCTTGCCTCTGGATTTGTCAGCCCCCACAATCATGTGAGCTAAGCCAATTCTTTAAAACCAATCTTCCTTCCCTCCCTCCCCTCTTCTCTCTCCCTCGGTCCCTCCCTCTCTCTCCTCCTCTGACTTCTGTTGGTTCTGTTTCTCTGGAGACTCCTAAGTAACACATCATCTAAAGTGTGCAGTTTTCTATATTTCCAGGAGAATCAAGGCCACCTAATTTGACAAAGAGACAAACAATTACATATGTCATCTAAAATAGACTCCTGTAGCCTCCAGTCCCACCACAATTGCTATCCTCAGCTCTTGAAGGGGAATGCTGTCTCCTTTTCATTCCATTTCCCCTTGTTTGCAAACCAGTCCACCAGTTGCAAAACTTAGTCTGGTTCACCATTATTTCCAATAATCCAGTTATAACAAGAATTCTTCAATTTTTTAAAAACATAAGATGATTTGGGGGTTAATGGAAATGGGTCACATATAATTCCACTCACCAGCACTCTCTTTTTTCTCCTTTTTCTTTTGCTTATGCCCACATTCAGCATTCTCTGCACACATCACAACAATGTTCCTTCTTCTGTCATTTAGAGGAACTTCTCACTCTTTCTGTAGCCTACCTTTCTACCCCCAGCTGCTGGAGGCTCAGCTGCTAAACCAAGCTGTCTCATCAAAGCTTGTTCCAAGCAAAATTAGGTCTCATATAAAAGAGAATATTTTGCTAACAGCTCAAATAATAATATTTTCTCCTTTTTGTGAAATATGTGTCAGTCTTGAATTAATTTCCAGGTTAAAATGACATTACTTTGGAAATCTCTTTTACCCAAATGCAATATTCCATTAAAATACATAAGACACTTTGAAAGGAATGAGAACTAAAACAACACTGAAAACTAAGGATGAATATTGAAGTATTATTAGTGCCTATATGACCTTTTTATATGACCTGAGGAAAACCTGAAGGCATAGCGATTAAGTGCTACGGCTGCTAACCAAGAGGTCGGCAGTTCAAATCCATCAGGCTCTCCTTGGAAACTCCATGGGGCAGTTCTACTCTGTCCTGTAGGGTCGCTATGAGTCAGAATCGACTCGACGGCAGTGGATTTGGTTTTTTTTTTTTGGTATGATCTGAGTTGATGTTCACCATTGTTATAGACCATGCATGATTTGCTGACTGTAAAAGAGCAGCCCTGCTATCCTTAAGGAGCTCCTGGGTGGCAAAAATGGCTAAGCTCTCATTGCTTATCAGGGGTGCCTTGGAAAAAAGACCTGGTGATTTACTTCTGAAAAATCAGACATTGAAAATCCTATGGTACACAACTCTACTCTGACCCACATGGGGTTGCCATGGCTGGTTTGATTTTTTTGTTCTTTGTATTATCCCTGAAGTGGGAGGAAGATGCCTTGAAGCTCAATTCTAAGGTCCTGCTGTGAGATGCAGTCTAACAATCCAGGAATGTAGTGAAATATAACAATTAAGAGAATTATCTCTGGAGTCAAACAGGTCTGCATTTGTTTCCTTGCTCTGTCACTTAGAAGCAGTGTGTCCTTAAGGTAGTAAACTTAACTGCTCTTGGCTCATTTTCCTTGCTTGCAATGCAGATATGGTAATAATATCCACTTTCCTGGGTAATTGTAAACTTTGAAATATATAATGCTGGTGCCAGGTACGTAATAAGTCAATAAATGTTATTGATAATTATTATCTATATGTCATAAGTACTGTAAAATATTTTTGAAGTAGCAAGCATCTTTTCCATTGAATTTGGACCTACATTAGTGCTTCTCAACCTATTTCCATGCTGGCTTGTATCAAAATCATAGGATGTAGAAAAGAACTTTGCACGCTGGAAGAGGTAAGCTCATGTATAAAGGTCTAAATAATGGGCTGTAGAAAGGAAGAGTATAGAGAGCAGTTTCCTGCTGGTAGCTATATATATATATATATATATGTATAAATATACTTTTTAATAGACTTTATTTTTTAGAGCAGTTTTACGTTTGCAGAAAAATTGTGCAGAAAGTACAGAGTTCCCATATACCCCCTCTCCAAACTGTTTCTCCTATTACTAACATATTGGCATTCATGTGGTACATTTGTTATAATTGCATTCATGTGGTATATTTGTTACAATTGACGGACAAATGTTGGTACATTATTATTAACTAGTCTATAGTATACATTAGGGTTCACTCATTGAGTTGTACAGTTTTTGATAGGTGCATAATGTCATGTATTTACCATCACAGTATTGGACAGAATAGTTTCATTGCCCTGAAAAAGCCCTGTGATCCATCTATTTATCACTCTTTCCCTACCCTGAGCCCTGGTAAACAAGTGTTCTTTTCATCGTCAGTATAGTTTTGCCTTTTTTGGGAAGTCATATAGTTGGAATCACAAAGTACAGGCAGTTCTGGATTACTAATGGATTCCATTCCTAGGCCTGTCTTTAAGTCAAATTTGTATGTAAGGCATGGTTCATATCTAATATCGTTGGTCAAAAGTTTATCTAGTGTATAGTATATAGTGTACCTTCCTATGCAGTGGTTAAGTGATATGGCTGCTAGGCTGCTAACCAAAACACTGGCAGCTTGAATCCACCAGCCAACTACTCCGTGGAAACCCCATGTGGCAGTTCTACTCTTTCCTATAGGGTCGCTATGGGTTGGAATCTACTAGATGGTAACGGGTTTGCTTTTGTTTTCAATACATTAAAAAACATTAAAGAAACACTTCCAAATGCACTAAAACACTTTTAACGTAATAATATAGTAATAATATACAGCACCCCCACCACCATATTTTTTTGGTTTTTGTTTTAATTTTTTTTATTCTTTTACTTGTTTGATTATTGGTTTCTTCTCTCTCTTTCCCCTCTTTCCTTTCCTTTCTCCCACCCACCTAGCCCCATGCACCATCCAAGCCACTTCTTGACAGGCCTAGCCACACTGCTTGGCTAGAAACTCACCAGAACACAGCCTCCCTGGGTCTGCCCTGCCCCCACCACTGAACCCTACTGTATCACCATTTTATTTACTTTTCTACTTTTTATATATTTTTTCTACTTCATCTTTTACTTTTTTTTTGCTTTTGTTCCTATCTCTTCTTTCTCTTCTCTCACCAACCCACTTAGCTTTCCACGTCATATCTTCTCCTTTCTCTCCCATCTATCTGCACTTGCACTAAATGCCATGCTCCCAAGCAGTACCAACACAGCCCTCCAGACCCCACCCTGCACTGCCCCCCAGCCCTGACCTGTCACCCACAGCTTGTGCTGCAAACTACCCATCCTAATGCCTCCACCCCTGCTGGACCACACTGCTGCACCATAGCTGAGAGGCCAGGCCTGCTCACTTGGACAAGGTGGTGAGAAGTATTGTGCCCACAGGCAAGCAAGCAACAAACAATGCCCATCCCAGAAATAACCAAATAAAACAAAAAAGCAGGACAAAACAATCAAATCTACAGTCTGTAAATGAAGAAAATAATTCCTGAATATGCCAGAGACAGCAGATAATATCAAGACATATTTTTTAAAAAGAGGGGAGGATGGCTTTCTGCTAGAAGAAAAGACACTAGAACCACCTGATAGGGAATTCAGAACTCTAATATCGAAGGTTCCCCCACAAAAAGAACAGATGAAAGAAAATGTAGATAAAAATAAGGAAAAAATAGACAAAATCATGGAAAATGCAAACAAAACAATGGTAGAAAGCAGAAAAATAATACAGGAACAAAATGTCAAAAAAAAAAAAAAAAACTAAAAATCATACAAAAAAAAAAAAAAAACAATTAGAAATCCAAAAGATAAGCAGCAAGATTTCAGAAATGGACCATGCAATAGAAGATTTTAAGAGAAAACTTAAAACAATGGAAGAAAGGATCAGCAAAATTGAAGAAAAATCCATGGATGCCACATTGTTTGAGGAAAAATCAGAGAAAAGAACAAAGAAAAATGAAGAAAGTTTGAAAAAATCTGGATTACAATCAAAAACAAAATTTCATGTGTGATCAGAGTTCCAGAACAGGGGGAGAAAATAGAAAACATAGTGAAATCACTGAAGATTTGCTGACAGAAATCTCCTCTAATATCATGAAAGACAAAAATCTGACTAGCCAAGAAGCTCAACAAATCCCATATAGGATAGACCCCAAAGGAAAAGCACCAAGACATATTATAAATACTCTCACTAAAAACAAAGACAAAGAAAGAATAGAACTCGAGAAAAAACAAAAGTCACATACAAAGCAGAAACAATAAAACAAGCTCTGATTACTCAACAGAAACCCTGCAGGCAAGAAGGCAATGGGATGACATATGCAATATCTTGAAAAAAAAAAAAAAAACTGCCAACCAAGAATAATATATCCCACAAAACTCCCACTCAAATATGATGGTGAAATTAACATATTTCCAGATAAACAGATATAAAGGGAATACATAAAAACCAAACCAAACTGACAAGAATTATTAAAGGGAATCCTTTGGTTAGAGAACCAACATCAGACAACAACCCGAATCTAGCGCATAAGACAGCATCAGCCACATACCAACCCAGATAATGAACTCTCAAGGATAAAACAAAACTAAAAACTTACAACACGGAACCAGTGAAGTCAATCTGTAAATGACAACAATGTCAGAACAATAAAGAGGGAGTAAACAGTTTACATACAGAACTTTCACATGGAGAGAAAGTCAAGGCATTATCAAGTAATAAATGACTAGTTTCATCTTAGGAGTATAGGGGTAAATTTCAACATAACCACAAAGAAAGTTAACAAACCTGCTCATCACAATAAAGAAGAAAAACATGGTCTCAGTAAACACAAAATGTACAAAAACAAAAGAATTTCAGCACAGAACAGTAAAAGAAACAAAGAAAACATCAGCACTACAAAACAAAACACTACAAAATGACAGCTGTAAACTCACACCTATCAATAATCACACTGAATGTAAATGGCCAAAATATACCCATAAAGAGACAGAGAGTGACAGAACAACAACAACAAAAGGATCCATCAATATGCTGTCTACAAGAGACACACCTCAGAAGCAAAGACATAAATGTATTAAAAATCAAAGGATAGAAAAAGTATATCAAGCAAACAACTACCAAGAAAGAGCAGGAGTGGCAATACTAATCTCAGATAAAACAGGCTATAAAAAAAAAAAAAAACTCACCATAAAAGACAAATAAGGAATTATATAATGATTAAAGAGAAAATTCAACGTGAAGACATAGCCATAATAAATATCTATGCACCCAATGACAGGGCCCAAAATACATAAAACAAACTCTAACAGCACTGAAAAGAGAAACTGACAGCTCCATAAAAAATAGTAGTAGACCAACACACCACTCGCAGTAAAGGGTGGCACATTTAGAAAGAAAACAAAGGTACAGAAGATCACAACCAGCCAACTTGACTTCATAGACCTATATAGAACATTCCACCCCACAGCTGCAAAGTACACATTCTTTTCTAATGCATATGGAATGTTGTCCAGAATAGACTACATCTTACGTCACAAAGAGACCCTCAAAATAATCCAAAACACTGGGCTAATACAAAGTATCTTCTCTGAACACAACACCATCAAAGTAAAGATTAACAATAGGAAGAGCAAAGAAAAAAAAAAATCAATTACATGGAAACTGAATGACACCACACTCAAAAACCACTGGGTAAGAGAAAAAATAAAAAATGCAATTAAAAAATTCCTAGAATCAAATGAGAATGAAAACATATCATATCAAAACCTTTGGGACATAGCAAAGGCAGTCCTCAGAGGTCAATTTATAGCAATAGATGAACACATCAAAAAAGAAGAAAGTGACAAAATCAAAGCAGTAAGCTGAACAACTTGAACAAATAGAAAAAGAACAGCAAAAGAAGCCCACACCACAAAATTAAAAATATTAAAAAAAAAGTTTGTTGTTTTTTTGGAAATAATAGAGATTAGAGACGAAATAGAGAACAGAAAAACAATAGAAAGAATCAACAAAACAAAAAGTTGGTTCTTTGAAAGGATCAAGAAAATCTACAAACCATTGGCCAAACTGACAAGAAAAACAGGAGAGGACACAAACAAACCAAATAAAAAATGAAATGGGGGACATTACAACTTACCCAACTGAAATAAAAAGGATCATAACAGAGTACTACGAAAAACTATATTCCACCAAATTTGAAAACCTAGAGGAAATGGATAAATTTCTAGAAACACACTACTTACCCAAGCCAACAAACACTGATGTTGAAAACCTGAACAGGCCCATAACAAGAGAAGAGGTTAAAAAGGGGGAAAAAAAAATAAGTAAATAAATAGCTCTGAAGAACAAAAAATAAAGCCCTGGTCCAGATGGGTTCACTGGAGAATTCTACCTAACATTCAGAGAAGAGCTTACGCTATTACTACTTAAACTATTTCAGAACATAGAAAAGGAAGGAATACTTCTAAATTCATTCTATGAAGCCAGCCAAACCCTGATACCAAAACCAGGCAAAGACACCACAAAAAAAAAGAAAGTTATAGACCAATATCTGTCATGAATACAGATGCAAAAATTCTCAACAAAATTCTAGCCAGTAGAATTCAGCATCATATCAAAAAAAAAAAAAAAAAATACACCAGGACCAAGTGGGATCCATACCAGGTATGCAAGGATGCTTCAACATTAGAAAATTAATCAACATAATCTACCACATAAATAAAAGAAAATAATCGCATGATCGTCTCATCTAACACAGAAAAGGCATTCAAGAAAGTCCAACACCCATTCCCAGTAAAAACTCTCAATAAAATAGGTATGTAAGGGAAATTCCTCAACATAATAAAGGGCATCTATACAAAACCAAAAGCCAACATCATTCTTAATGGAGAGAGGTTGAAAACATTTCCCTTGAGAACAGGAACAAGGCAAGGATGCCCTTTATTTAACATTGTGCTGTAAGTCCTAGTTATAGCAATAAGGCAGGAAAAAGAAATAAAGGGCATCCAAATTGGTAATGAAGAAGTAAAACTGTCCCTTTTTGTTGATTATATTATACTATACATAGAAAACCCAAAAGACTCTATAAGAAAACTACTAGAACCAACAGAAAGATTCACAGAGCAGGAGAATATAAGATAAACATACAAAAATCAGTTGGATTCCTCTATATCAATATACCAATATAGAGAGCCACAAAAAGGAAATCAGGAAAACAATACCATTTATAATAGCCCCTAAAAAATGAAATAATTAGGAATAAATCTAACCAGGGATGTAAGAGACCTATACAAAGAAAACTACAAAACACTACTGCAAGAAATGAAAAGAGATCTACATAAAGGAATAAAACATACCATGTTCATGGATAGGTAGACTCAACATTGTGAAAACGCCAATTCTACCCAAAGCAATCTAGAAATACAATACAATCTCTATCTAAATACCAAAAACATTCTTCATAGAGATGGAAAAAATAATCATGAAGTTTATATGGAAAGGGAAGAGGCCCTACATAACTAAAGCTCTATTGAAGAAGAATAAAGTAGGAGAACATGAACTACATGACCTCAGAACCTATTATACAACTATGGTAGTCAAAACAGCATGGTACTGGTACAATGACAGATCCTTTGACCAATGGAAGAGAATTGAGAACCCAGAGGTAAATCCATCCACTTATGGTTACCTGATATTTGAAGAAGTCCCAAAGTCCATCAAATGGGGAAAATACAGTTTTTTTTAGCAAACGGTGCTGGCAAAACTGGAGGTCCAACTGCAAAAAAACGAAACAGGACCCACACCTGACACCATACACAAAAACTAATTCAAAATGGAGCAAAGACCTAAATACAAAGCTAAAAACCATAAAGATTTGAGAGGAAAAAAAAGGATCAAAGCTAGAGGCCCTAAATCCAGCATTAATAGGATATAAACCATAACTAACAGCACACAAACTACAGAAGATAAGCTAGATAGCTGAGATCTTTTAAAAATTAAACACTGATTCTCATCAAAAGACTTCACCAATAGAGTAAAAAAAGAACCTACAGACTGGAAAAAAACATTTGGCTGTGACAAACCTGACAAAGGTCTAATCTCCAAAATCTACAAGAAAATCCAATACTTCTATGACAAAAAGACAAATAATCCAATTTAAAAATGAGCAAAGGAAATAAACAGACACTTCACCAAAGAAGACATTCAAGTGATGAACAGACACATGATGAAATGCTTGCGATCACTAGCCATTGAAGAAATGTTAATCAAACCGAAATGAGATGCTATCTCACCCAGGCATTACTGGCAGGAATCAATAAAACAGAAAATAACAAATGTCAGAGAGGCTACAGGGAGATTGGAACACTTATGTACTGCTAGTGGGAATGCAAAATGGTACAACCATTTTGGAAAATGATACGCCAATTCCTTAAAAAGCTAGGAATAGAAGATGACTGACTAGGTAGAAGCTACCTTGGATCCCTCTTGCAACAAAGACTCAGAAAAACAAGTGAATTCATCACATACATGACAACCTATGAACCCTGACCTTCAAACACAGATCTGAAGAGTTGACCTGAGTGACAGAGACTCAGCCAGCGCAAGCAGGCTGCACACTGAGGCAGCTAACGAGAGAATGAGCAACTACAAGGAAGCAGAGACTATTTTTGGAGCCTGGACCCAGTGTCCCAGTCAGAAAACCTTGGCACCGGGCTTTGGACTGAGCGCAGGGCAGCTGAGCACAAGCCACCTAGCCTCCTGCCTTAGGGGTCTGAGGATGGTGACTCCAACCAATCTGTAGAGATACATGCATTGGGTGCTTAAGGTACAGCTGCAGAGCCCACTCACCAATATGCTTTAGGAATAGAGACACACCTACCTCACTAGCACTTGGGGGAAGCCTGTCAGCATCCTGCCCCCACCCCCGTAGTTTGACCCCCTGCTGCTACTAGAATCTGCTGCACACAACTATCACCACTACTTCTCTAGGTGGATAGGTGACAGTCTGCACCACACACTTGGTGACCCCAAATCAGATTCTACTCAAGAATAGTGAATGGAATCTTATGCTTATACATCTGGTAACAGCCCAAACCAGCTGGTAATAGGACAGAAGTGAGTCAAGGGCTACAACAATCAAGACAGCACAATCCAGTAGCCCATCTACATAAATTGAAAGAAAACAAAACAAGATAAGACTCAGTGAGCAGATATAAAATAAATCAGTACACTATCTTAAAGATGGCTCGAAGACAGCAGTCGATATCAAACCACATAAAGAAGCAGACCATGATTGCTTCTACAACTCCCCAAATTAAAGAATAAAAATCTTTCCCAAATGAAGATACAATCCTGGAATTGCCAGATGTAGAATATAAAAAACTAATTTACAGAATACTTCAAGACATCAGGGATGACCTCAGAAATAAAATAAGGCAATCTCAGAAAAAGCCAAGGAACACACTGATAAAGTAGTTGAAGAACTCAAAAAGATTATTCAAGAACATAGTCAAAAAATTAATAAGCTGCAAGAATCCATAGAGAGACAGCATTCAGAAATCCAAAAGATGAACAAAAAATTACAGAATTAGAAAACTCAATAGGAAGTCAGAGGAGCAGAATCGAGCAATTGGAATGCAGAGTGGGGGAGATGGAGGATAAGGCAATTGACACCAATATAGTTGAAGAGAAATCAGATAAAAGAATTAAAAAAAATGAAGAAACCCTAAGAATCATGTGGGACTCTATCAAGAAAATAACTTGCGTGCAACGGGAGTTCCAGAATAGGGAGGGATAACACAAAATACAGAGAGAATAGCTGAAGATCTGTTGGCAGAAAACTTCCCTGACATCATGAAAGACGAAAAGATATCTGTCCAAGGTGCTCATTGAACCCCATATAAGACTGATCCAAAAAGAAAATCACCAAGACATATTATCATCAAACTTGCCAAAACCAAGGAGAAAGAGAAAATTTTAAAAGCAGCCAGGGATAAAAGAAAGGTCTCCTGCAAAGGAGAATCAATAAGAATAAGTTCAGACTACTCAGAAGAAACCGTGCAGTCAAGAAGGCAACGGGATGACATATATAGAGCACTGAAGGAGAAAAACTGCCAGCCAAGGATCATATATCCAGCAAAACTCTCTCTCAAATGTGAAGGTGAAATTAAAATATTTATAGATAAACACAAGCTTAGAGTATTTGCAAAAACCAAACCAAAGTTACAAGAAATACTAAAGGAAATTGTTTGGTCAGAAAACTAATAATATCAGATACCAACACAACAGAAGGTCACAGAACAGAACATCCTGATATCAACTCAAATAGGGAAATCACAAAAACAAATACAGATTAATTTGAAAAAGAAAAAAATGCTCAAAACAGGGAATCATTGAAGTCAACATGTAAAAGATCACAATAATCAAAAAGAGGGACTAAATACAAGAGGCATAGAACTGCCATATGGAGAGGAAAACAAAGCAATATAGGAGGATACAAGTTAGGTTTTTACTTAGAAAAATAGGGGTAAATATTAAGGTAACCACAAAGAGGTCTAACAATTCCATAACTCAAAATAAAAAAGAAGAAAAACATAATGACTCAGCAAACATGAATTCGACTACTATGAAAATGAAGAACACACAATTTACAAAGAAAAACATCTCAGCACAAAAAAGTAAGTGGAAAAATGAAATAGTCAACAACACACACAAAAAGGCATCAAAACGACAGCACTAAACATACTTATCTATAATTACACTGAATGTAAATGGACTAAATGAACCAATAAAGAGACAGAGAGTCTCAGACTGGATAAAGAAACATGATCGGTCTATATGCTGCCTACAAGAGACACACCTTAGACTTAGAGACACAAACTAAAACTCAAAGGATGGAAAAAATGTATCAAGCAAACAACAAGCAAAAAAGAGCAGGAGTAGCAATATTAATTTCTGACAAAATAGACTTTAAACGTAAATCCACCACAAAGGACATTACATAATGATTAAAGGGACAATTGACCAGGAAGATATAACCATATTAAATATTTATACACCCAATGACAGGGCTGCAAGATACATAAAACAAACTTTAACAGAACTGAAAAGTGAGATAGACACCTCCACAATTATAGCAGGAGACTTCAACACACCACTTTCGGAGAAGGATAGGACTTCCAGTAAGAAGCTCAATAGAGATATGGAAGACCTAATTGTTACAATCAACCAACTTGACCTCATAGACTTATATAGAACACTCCACCCAACAGCTACAAAGTATACTTTTTTTTTCTAGTGCACATGGAACATTCTCTAGAATAGACCACATATTAGGTCATAAAACAAACCTTTGCAGAATCCAAAACATTGAAATATTACAAAACATCTTCTGAGATCACAAGGCCATAAAAGTGGAAATTAATAACAGAAAAATCAGAGAAAAGAAATCAAATACTTGGAAACTGAACAATAAAAAAAAATACCCTCCTGAAAAAAGACTGGGTTATAGAAGACATTAAGGATGGAATAAAGAAATTCATAGAATGCAATGAGAATGAAAACATTTCCTATCAAAACCTCTGGGACACAGCAAAAGCAGTGCTCAGAGGTTAATTTATATCGATAAATGCACACATACATAAAGAAGAAAGAGCCAAAATCAGAGAACTGTCCCGACAACTTGAACAAATAGAAAGTGAGCAACAAAAGAATCCATCAGGCACCAGAAGAAAACAAATAATAAAAATTAGAGCTGAACTAAATGAATTAGAGAACAAAAAACAATTGAAAGAATTAACAAAGCCAAAAGCTGGTTCTTTGAAAAAATTAACAAAATTGATAAACCATTGGCCAGACTGACTAAAGAAATACAGGAAAGGAAACAAATAACCCGACTAAGAAATGAGATGGGCCATATCACAACAGACCCAACTGAAATTAAAAGAATCATATCAGATTATCACAAAAAATTGTACTCTAACAAATTTGCAAACCTAGAAGAAACGGACTAATTCCTAGAAAAATAGTACCTACCTAAACTAACACAATTAGAAGTAGAACAACTAAATAGACCCATAATAAAAAAAGAGATTGAAAAGGTAATCAAAAAACACCCCCCCGAAAAAAAAGCCCTGGCCCGGACGGCTTCACTGCAGAGTTCTACCAAACTCTCAGAGAAGAGTTAACACCACTACTACTAAAGGTATTCCAAAGCATAGAAAATGATGGAATGCTACCTAACTCATTCTATGAAGCCACCATATCCCTGATACCAAAACCAGGTAAAGACATCACAAGAAAAGAAAGTTACAGACCTATATCCCTCATGAACATAGATGCAAAAATCCTCAACAAAATTCTGGCCGATAGAATTCAATAACATATCAAAAAAATAATCCACCACGAGCAAGTGGGATTTATACCAGGTATGCAAGGCTGGTTCATTATTAGAAAAACCATTAATGTAATCCACCATATAAATAAAAGAAAAGACTAAAACCACATGATCTTATCAATTGATGCAGAAAAGGCATTTGACAAAGTCCAACACCCATTTATGATAAAAAAAAAAAAAAAAACTCTCAGCAAAATAGGAATTGAAGGAAATTCCTCAACATAATAAAGGGCATCTATACAAAGCCAACAGCCAACATCACTCTAAATGGAGAGAGCCTGAAAGCATTTCCCTTGAGAACAGGAACCAGGCAAGGATGCCCTTTATCACCATTCTTATTCAACATTGTGCTAGAGGTCCTAGCCAGAGCAATTAGTCTAGACAAAGGAATAAAGGGCATCCAGATTGGCAAGGAAGAAGTAAAATTATCTCTATTTGTAGATGACATGATCTTATACACAGAAACCCTAAGGAATCCTCCAGAAAACTACTGAAACTAATAGAAGAATTCGGCAGAGTCTCAGGTTATAAGATAAACATACAAAAATCCGTTGGATTCCTCTACATCAACAAAAAGAACGTTGAAGAAGAAATCACCAAATCAATACCATTCACAGTAGCCCCCAAGAACATAAAATACTTAGGAATAAATCTTACCAATGATGTAAAAGACCTATATAAAGAAAACTACAAAGTACTAGTGCAAGAAACTAAAAAGGACTTACATAAGTGGAAAAACATACCTTGCTCACGAATAGGAAGACTTAACATAGTAAAAATGTCTATTCTACCAAAAGCCATCTATACATACAATGCACTTCCGATCCAAATTCCAATGACGTTTTTTAATGTAATGGAGAAACAAATCACCAACTTCATATGGAAGGGAAAGAAGCCCCGGATAAGTAAAGCATTACTAACAAAGAAGAAGAAAGTGGGAGGCCTCACTCTACCTGATTTTAGAACCTATTATACACCCACAGTAGTCAAAACAGCCTTTGATGGTTACAAGGGAGGGGCTGGATGGAAATGGAAAAACACTAAATAGACAATAGATAAGTTGTAACTTTGGTGAAGGGTAAGGCAGTACACAATACTGGGGAAGTCAGCACAACTTGTACAAGGCAAGGTCATGGAAGCTTCATAGACACATTTAAACTCCCTGAGGGGTCAAGTTACTGGGCTGAGGGCTGGGAACGATGGTCTCAGGGGACATCTAGTCAATTGGCATAACACAGTTTATAATGAAAATGTTCTACTCTCCACTTTGGTGAGTAGCCTCTGGGGTCTTAAAAGCTTTTGAGTGGCCATCTAAGACATTTCACTGGTCTCACCTCATGTGGAGCAAGAGAGAATGAAGAAAACCAAAGACACAAGGGAAAGATTAGTCCAAAGGATTAATGGACCACAACTACCATGGCCTCCACCAAACTAAGTCCAGCACAGCTAGATGGTGCCAGGCTACCACCCCTGACAGCTTAGACAAGGATCACAGTGGAAGGTCCCGGACAGAGCTAGAGAAAAATGCAGAACAAAATTCTAACTCACAAAAAAAGACCAGACTTACTGGCCTGACATAGATTGGAGAAACCCCAATAGTATGTCCCCAGACATCCTTTTAGCTCAGTAATGAATTCACTCCTGAGGGTCACCCTTCAGCCAAAGATTAGACAGGCCCATAAAACAAAACGATACTAAAGGAGCACACTAGCCCAGGGGCAAGGATGAGAAGGCAGGAGGGAACAGGAAAGGTGGTAATAGGGAACCCAAGTTCAAGAAGGGGAGAGTGCTGACATGTCATGGGGTTGGTAACCAATGTCACAAAACAGTACATATACTAATTGTTCAATGAGAAGGTAGTTTGTTCTGTAAACCTTCATCTAAATTAAAATAAAAGGAAAATAATATTTCTAATTGAAAGATTCTTCTTTCTCTGCTCCTCAGAAATGATGTTGCTACATTTAATAAAGGATCCCTGGTGGGGCAATGTTAAGCACTCAGCTGCTAACCAGAAGTTTCAGGGGAGAAAAGACTTGGTGATCTGCTCCCACAAAGATTCTAAACCAAAAACCTGTTGCCTTCAAGTGGATTCCAACTCATAGTAACCCATTAGGGCAGAGTAGAACTGCCCCATAGGGTTTCCAAGTAGCAGCTGATGGATTTGAACTGCCGACCTTTTGGTTAGCAACCAAACTCTTAACAACCATACCACCAGGACTAGGACACCCTGTGGAGGCAATTCTACTCTGTCATGTAGGATTACGATGAGTCGGAATCCTCTTGATGGCGCACAACAACAACAACATTTAAATAACAACATTTAATTAACAAATGTCTTAAACTCAAATGCTTTCTCTGGCATCACAGCTGTACTTTATGCCAGTTTCAATGCACCTTTAAACATTACCGGCTAGGAAGATAACTATGAGCTAACACATCGTGTTACCAGAAGGATGTTTACCTGTGTTTTATTGACTATGCAAAGGCATTTGACTGTGTGAATCATAACAAACTATGGATAACACTGCCAAGAATGGGAATTCCAGAACACTTAATTGTGCTCATGAGGAACCTTTACACAGGTCAAGAGGCAGTTGTTCAGACAGAACAAGGGGATACTGATTGGTTTAAAGTCAGGAGAGGTGTGCGTCAGGGTTGTATTCTTTCACCATACCTATTTAATCTGTATGCTGAGCAAATAATACGAGAAGCTGGACTATATGAAGAAGAACGGGGGATCAGGATTAGAGGAAGACTCATTAACAACCTGCATTATGCAGATGACACAACCTTGCTTGCTGAAAGTGAAGAGGACTTGAAGCACTTACTAATGAAGATCAAAGACCACAGCCTTAGTATGGATTGCACCTCAACATAAAGAAAACAAAAATCCTCACAACTGGACCAATGAACATCATGATAAATGGAGAAAAGATTGAAGTTGTCAAGGATTTCATTTTACTTGGATCCACAACCAACAGCCATGGAAGCAGCAGTCAAGAAATCAAAAGACGCATTGCATTGGGCAAATCTGCTGCAAAGGACCTCTTCAAAGTGTTGAAGAGCAAAGATGTCACCCTGAAGACTAAGGTGTGCCTGACCCAAGCCATGGTATTTTCAATCACATCATATGCATGTGAAAGCTGGACAATGAATAAGGAAGACTGAAGAAGAGTTGACGCTTTTGAATTGTGGTGTTGGCAAAGAATATTGAATATACCATGGACTACCAAAAGAATGAACAAATCTGTCTTAGAAGACGTGTGGCCGGAATGCTCCTTAGAGGCAAGAATGGCAAAACTGTGTCTTACTTACTTTGGACATGTTATCAGAAGGCACCAGTCCCTGGAGAAGGACATCATGCTTGGCAGAGTACAGGGTCAGCGGAAAAGAGAAAGACCCTCAACGAGGTGGACTGACACAGTGGCTGCAGCAATGAGCTCAAGCATAACAACGACTGTAAGGATGGCACAGGATCGGGCAGTGTTTTGTTCTCTTGTGCATAGTGTTGCTATGAGTTGGAACCGACTCAACGGCACCTAACAACAACAACAACACATTGTGTGTGAGAGGAAATAACCTATTGACAAACATTTGGGGTTCATAATATCCATCCAAATCAATATATTATTGGAAATCCAGGGGTGAAGGACAGTGATAAATTTGGGAAAATATGCAGTAAAAAGCCCAATCTTGTCTCTGAGTTCAGCAATAGGTGCTTTCTCCATTCTCTCTCCCTGCCCCCAGTGGCACAGCTGCAGTGGCCCATAGGACTGCCTTGTAGTGACACCAGCTAGGACAGACCTGGCTTTCAGATTTCCTCCTGCTCCACTGCCTGCCCCTGTCAGATCCCTGGGTCAGCAGCCCAGGTTCTGTCACACTGATACCTGGACAGCTCAGGTTGCAGATGTTCCCTGTCCCTTGGGGCAACTGCCTCCCTGCCTCCTCCTCCTAGTAACCTACATGCCAGCACAACAAAGATCCAGAAATTTATAGATGCTTCACTGTAAACCTAAATTCTTAACGGGGACTCCAACTGCCAATGTCAAATGGAGGAGGGATTGTGGAGCAAAATGGGAAGTCATTAAAATAATGAGTTACCCATATGGAGTCTGACATTCCCTCCCACTAATTTAATAGAAAGATTTACAAACTCCACAATTTACGCTTTTGACAAATCATTTGTGTCTTCACAGGCATGACTATCTTTTTTTTTTAAAATCACTTAGCAAATTATAGGTCACAAACCATTTTTCAAACTTGTATATCATAACTAAGAAAATTTAAGGACATATTTTAAAAATTGGCAGCATTAAGCAAGCAAAGACATTTTTCATTTTTCCCCTTTCAGTGACTGCAATCCTTAATGTGTCCGTAGTTCTTATTCTCACTACCTTTGTAATTTAACCTTCTGTGGCTTTTTTTTTTTTTTACCCTATAAGCGTTTCAATGTAACTTTAAAATTCACCATTTTCTTTGAAAAGCATGATTTGACTAATTAAGACCTGACCTAAAATTCATAGTTTCCAAATTTGGAATTCTTTGGAGTTTTATTTACCTTTATGGAAAGAGGGTGAGGTTGTTGGTTGTTTCTGTTGCTGCTTACATTGTTTCTGTTTATGATGCTAAATAAGACTTAACAGAGGCCATACTCTACTCACTCAGGCTTTTTCTGATTTTCAGATTTCACTTGATATTTTTGACACAAAATTCTTGTTATAAAAGATTTTAGAAAAGTACAAAGTTAAGAGAAGTAGAGAAAAGCTTAGCAATAATTCCATCATCCAAAATCACCATCAATGACATTTTGACAGTTTCTTTTAAAGTGCGTTTTAGCAGGGTTTTAGATTATACTTCTGTACAAGTTAATCTCTGTGTCAATAAGATATTTCCCTACTTTCTTATTTTTTAGAAATATATTTAATGCATGAATATTATTAAATCTTATATACTTAGTGTAGCTGACTCAAACTTTACCTCGGTGAGAGGCATTTAGATTATTTACAACTAATATTCCAAGTATTACTGCAATAAACACCGTATTACTGATTTATCTTGATTTCATTTGTAAATGAGTGATGATGCCAGGAATGTAGAATATAACTGTTTCTGCTTCAACACTTACGTTCCCCTTACAGATGGCTCTCAGTTTATGGCAGAAGGAGGAGGCCTCGTCATGGTTGTCCATGTAAGAATGGACCCTATGTGGTGTAGATAGACCAAGCTGAGAAGAACATAATTTTACATTGTGTGAAATTCACTAATATTATCCAGTTACAAGAGATTCCAGTTCAATGTGCTACTTAAGCATCTATGAGTGGTTTGAATTATTTGAATTTTGGGCTAACTGAAATTTGAAAACATTAGTGGCTTATTCTAAATGAATTCTAGGTGTTCTAATTTTCTTGGTATAATGTAGAGATAGGCATTCAACATCTTGGAAAGATAGAAATGTTGCAATAAATTTATCATGTATGAACTCCTCATCCATATTTTATCCCTGTTGACAAAGTGGCTCCAGAACATAATTATTTTCCTAAGGCCTTAAGATATAGAGTGGTAAGGGAACCTCCAGTACCTTTCAAAAGTGCATTAGTGCAGGTTTCTGAGGGCACTGATAGCTAACCTGCCCACCTGATTGCAGTGATTATAGAGTGAGTAGGTGGCAGAGGCCAACGAATTGCACCAAACCAATGTAAGCATGCTGATCGTGGTTACCACAGCAGGCTTAAGAACCAGCATCACAATAAAAATGGTCTCATCTACAAGAAGATTTCATAAAGTTTAATTGATAATTTGGTCCCATATCACTCATGGTCTAAGCAGGAGCACAGAAACCATTGAAAATATTTATAAGAGAGGAAATTCAGTGCAGCAAATTGGTTATTCAGGTGATAGAATTTCTGAAAATTCAAAACTAGTGTTTCCACTCAGAGATGTCCAACAATAGTTATTAGGAGTTGAACAAAGTGTTAACCAACAGTGGCCTCACAATAAGCCTGAAGGAAGGCCTACCCTAATCAGTGGTAATTTCCGCAGCTCTAACTATGTAGGTGGGGCATTTGTGGTTCAGTGGTAGAATCCTCCCCTTGCAAGCAGGAGACCCAGTTCAGTTCCTGGCCACTGCACTTCATGTGCAGTCACCACCTGTCCGTCAGTGGAGGCTTGCATTTTGCTCTGTTACTGAACAGGTTTTAGCAAAGTTACTAGACTGAGACATACTAGGAAGAAAGACCTGGTGATTGTACTTCTGAAAAATCAGCCAGTGAAAACTCTATAGCTCCCAATGGTCTGATCTTCAACCAATCATGTGGATGGCACAGGACCAGACAGTGTTTTTTAGGCTGTGTATAGGGTCACCATGAGTCGAAAGCTGACTCAATGGTAGCTAATAACAGAAACGCTCCCACCCCACATAAGAAATTATATTATCATAGAAGAACTCAGTAATATTCTCATGAGATTCTTCTATCTTTCACTGTAATAAATCAAAAGCAATGCCACTGGAGTTGTAACATATGAAGCGCTTAGATTAGTGGTCGTCACGTGATCAGTGCTTAGTCAATGCTATTTTTTGTTACTTTTACTACCACTACTCCTGCAACTATCATCTCTGAGGAGTTACAAAGAAGAGTGTCATCATCAACTATTTGAAAAACACAGAGCTGGGGATCTGTCCCATATTTCCATTTAAGACTGTAGTTTGGATTCTGTGGAAGAGTTTAAAGTGATAGTGTAGTAAGCGATAGTGTAGTATACCAAAAAAAAAAAAAAAAAAAAAAAAAATCCCACTGCCATTGAGTCAATTCCGACTCATAGCAACCCTACAGGACAAAGTAGAACTGCTCCATAGAGTTTCCAAGTAGTATCTGGTAGATTTGAACTGCCGACATTTTGGTTAGCAGCTGTAGCACTTAACCACTACACCATCAGAGTTTCTGGGGTAGTATAGGGTCAGCAAAAAAAAGGAAGCCCATTAACGAGTTGAACGGGCACAGTGGCTCCAACAATGGCTTCAAGCATAGCAACGATTGTGAGGATGGCACTTGACCTGGCAGTTTTTCTCTGTTGTAAATAGGGTCACTGTGAGTTGGATGCAACTTGCGGACACCTAACAACAGCAGTAAGCTTAATAAAATGGAGATGTTAAGTCCAGATAGTTACCTTTTTGCAGCAAACATATTTAGCCCCCATTGTTTGGTATACAGCTAGGCAAATTAATTTTCTCTATATACAGAATACCTTAAACTATGTGTTTTAGAAAACCCTGGTGGTGTACTGGTTAAGAGCTACGGCTGTTAACAAAAAGGTCTGCTGTCCAAATCCACCAGGTGCTCTTTGCAAACTCTATGGGGCAGTTCTACTCTGTCCTTATAGGGTTGCTATGAGTCACAATTGACTCTATGGCAGTGGGTTTTGTTTTGGGTTTTACAAACTTTAATCTGGAAGAACCTCTTCACTAGCATGGCATCTTCACTACCGAGCTTTAAAAATATAATTCTTCTGCTCTGTTCATTATTGTGTTCTTAGGAACCCTGACTATCTCATCAACCCACTGGGGATAATCTTGGTATATTATAAGGATGGCTTCATGAGAGCAGTAGCAGTTACTGTAGCTATTTTGGGAAGGTATATGGCAAAAATGAGGGCTTTCTACCCTAGTGAAGTCTGAGACTTCAATAGTATTGGGCAATAGGGTGTACATCCCCCAAAATGAAGGGAAGCACACTAGATGATCACTGTTAGTGGGCTTTATTGAAAGCTAGAAGCAACACAAAACATATGTGAATGTGTGTTCTAATTCACTTACAAGTGCCAAGAAAAATGTTAGCTATAAGTGGGACTCAGAGAAAGAGAAAGGTTTTAAGGTACTGAAGACTTTAATATAGGTAGTTATGCCATTTGGTTTGAAGCCCTGATAGCATAGTGGTTAAGAGTTCTGCTGCTAACCAAAATGTTGGCAGTTCAAATCCACCAGCCACTCCTTGGAGACCTTATAAGGCAGTTCTACTCTGTTCTATAGGGTTGCTATGAGTCGGTACTGACTTGACAGCACCTAACAACAAAAACAGCAACATGCCAAGAATTTACAGCAGATAGAATTGTTATAGAGAGACTGAGGTAATCGTGCAGAGGAGAAATACAATGAAAGTCTCTCAGATTTGGGGCAAAAAAAAAAAAAAAAAAACTCTTGGATGGAGGACAGGCGGAGCCAAGATGGCGGAACACACAGACACTACCGTCAAGCCCTCTTTACAACAAAGACCCAAAAAAATAAGTGAAACCAGTATATTTGTGACAAGCTGGGAGCCCTGAGCTTCAAAGGCAAGCTTAGAAAATGAACTGAGGGGCAGGGGGAGGAAGAGACTGTTCAGAAGCGGAGAGGACTTACCGGACCTGAATTGCGGGGAGCCCTCAGGCACCATTCCCAGAGCAGTGGCAGTGGCGGTGAGCTGGTACTAGCATCCAGGCACAGTTTCCTCAGGGAGAAGCAGCCAGCCACACAGACCACTCACACCTCTGGAACTTGAGGAGAACGGTACTCTTGGCAAAAGCTAAGTACTTGTGTATATTTTAACATGCCCCCCATCCCCAAACCGGCTACAGTGGCTGAATTTCCTGGGCCTGAGATAGGCACTGTTGAGCACCTAGAGCCATCCTCCCGGCCTTGGGGAAGGAAAAAATTTGCATTTGGAGGAAAAGATAATTTATTAGCTCCACTAACTGGGGGAGCTCAGGACAGAAGCAGCTCCTGTCCAGGCATAAACTGTCTGTGGACGTTGAGCACCTTCACCTTCTGCATGGACCTGTGTGGGCCTATTTTGGGAGAATAGGCCCTTGTTGGCAAACTCCAAACATTTCAGCTGTGCGGTGGAAAGGTGGGTATTTGCTGTTTCACATTGCTTTGCCTATTAAACAAGGTCCTCACCTACCCACATCAGGGGCCTAAGGACTGGTAGCCCCACTCAGGTCACCCAGCCACCCACAACAGGGGTCCAAAGATAAGTGGTACCTCCCAGTCCTTACAACCAAAAACTTTGGGTGCCTGTGGTCCCTCTGCAGAACCCACCCAACTGCATGCTCTAGGGAACAGGAACGTATTTTCCTCAGAGACACTCAGGGGTCAGTTCTCAGCCCCCTGCCTTGTTCAGAGCGTGAACCCCTGCTGCAATCAGATACCGGTATATAAGCCAATCACTCCTGCCCCTCTAAAACTGTAGGACAGAGCCTGTACCACACACTTGATGATCAGCTACCTGGGCACCTGAGCAGAATTCATACAAGAAAACTGAACGGACTCCTAGACTGATATACCTGATAACAGCTCTAGCCATCAGGGGACAGGACATCAGAGCTCCAAAGGTGAAAATAATCAAGCTAGTTCACTCAAGCAACCCATAGGGGTATACCAAAACAAAATAAAGCAAGAAGCTATGACACAGTAAGCAAGCATAAACTAATACAATAACTTATAGATGGCTCAGAGACAACAGTCAATATCAAGTCACATAAAGAAACAGACCATGATCACCTCAACAAGCTCTCAAAACAAAGAATCTGGGGATCTACTAGATGAAGTTGCATTCCTGAAATTACCAGAGGCAGAATACAAAAGTTAATATACAGAACCCTTCAAGACATCAGGAAGGAAATGAGACAATATGTAGAACAAGCCAAGGAACACACAGATAAAGCAACTGAAGAAATTAGAAAGATTATTCAGGAACATAATGAAAAGTTTAATAAGCTGGAAAAATCCATAGACAGGAAGCAATCAGAAATTCAGAAGATTAACAATAAAATTACAGAAGTAGACAACTCAATAGAAAGTGAGAGGAGCAGAATTGAGCAAGTAGAAGCTAGAATCTTGGAACTCAAAGATAAATCACTTGGCACTAATATATTTGAAGAAAAATCAAATAAAAGAATTTTTAAAAAATGAAGATGCCTTAAGAATCATGTGGGACTCTATCAAGAGAAATATCCTACGAGTGATTGGACTACCAGAACAGGGAGGGATAACAGAAAACACAGAGAGAATCGTTGAAGATTTGTTAGCAGAAAACTTCCCTGACATTGTGAAAATTGAGAAGATATCTATCCAAGATGCTCATTGAACACCATATAAGGTAGATGTTAAAAAAGTCACTAAGACATATTATAATCAAGGTTGCCAAAATAAAGAGAGAATTATAAGAGGAGCGAGGGATAAATGAAAAGTCACCTACAAAGGAGAGCCAATAAGAATAAACTCGGACTACTCGGCAGAAACCATGCAGGCAAGAAGACAATGGGATGACATATTTAAAAAATTGAAGGAAAAAAATTGCCTGCCAAGAATCATATATCTAGCAAAACTGTCTCTTAAATATGAAGGTGAAATTAAGATATTTCCAGATACACACAAGTTAAGGGAATTCATAAAAAACAAATCAAAAAAAAAAAATTTTTTTTTTTTTTTAAACTAAAGCTACAAGAAATTCTAAAGGAAGTTTTTTGGTTAGAAAACCAATAATATCAGGTATAAACCCAAGACAAGACTACTGGGCGGAGCAACCAGAAGTCAACAAAGACAGAGAAATCCAAAAAAAAAAAAAAAAAGCAAGATTATTAAAAAAAAAAAAGCTCAAAGCAGGGTAACAGTGATGTTATTATATATAAAAAAGGCAACATTAGAATAATAAAGGGGGACTAAGAAATGTATTCATACACCTTCCATATGGAGAGGAAGATATGGGTGATACAAAGAAATGAAAGATAGTTTTAAATTTAGAAATATAGGGGTAAATAGTTTTTTTTTTTTTTTTAGTAAGGTAACCACAAAGGAGACAAACTATCCTACTCATTAAATAATATACAGGAAAAAAATAGAGTCAGCAGACACAAAATCAACAACAAATACGAGGAAATGACAATATATAAAGATAATCTACTCAGCACATAAAATTAAGTGGGAAAAAGAAACTGGCAACACAACACAAAAAAAGACATCAAACTGATAGAACTAAATTCATACCTACCCATAATTACCCTGAATGTAAATGGACTAATTGCACCAATAAAGAGACAGAGATTGGTAGAATGGATTAAAAAACAAGATCCGTCTATATGCTACCTACAAGAGACACACCTTAGACTTAGAGACAGAAAGTAAAACTCAAAGGATGGAAAAAATATATCAAGTAAACAACAATCAAAAAAGAGCAGGAGTGGCAATATTAATTTCTGGCAAAACAGACTTTAAAGTTAAATCAATCAGAAAGCATAAGGAAGGACACTATATAATGATTAAAGAGACAATACACAAAGAAGATATAACCATATTATATATTTTAGCACCCAATGACAGGGCTGCAAGATACACAAAACAAATTCTATCAGCATAGAAAAGTGAGATAAACAGGCCCACAATAATAGTAGGACACTACAACACACAACTTTCGGTGAAGGACAGGACATCAAGAAAGAAACTCAATAAAGACACGGACGATCTAAATGCCACAATCAACCAACTTGACCTCATAGACATGTACAGAACACTCCACCCAACAGCAACCAAGTATACTTTCTTTTCTAGTGCACCCAGAACATTCTCTAGAATAGACCACATATTAGGTCATAAAGCAAGCCTTAGCAGAATCCAAAACACTGAAATATTACAAAGCACCTTCTCTGACCATAAGGTAACAAAAGTGGAAATCAATAACAGGAAAAGCAGGGAAAAGAAATCAAACACTTAGAAACTGAACAATACCCTGCTCAGAAAAGATTGGATTATAGAATACATTAAGGATGGAATAAAGAAATTCAGAGAATCCAATGAGAATGAAAACACTTCCTATCAGAACCTTGGACGCAGCAAAAAGAGCACTCAGAGGCCAATTTATATCAATGAGTGCACACATACAAAAAGAAGGGCCAAAATCAAAGAATTATCCCTCCAACTTAAACAAATAGAAAGAGAGCAACAAAAGGAACCTTCAGGCACCAGAAGAAAACAAATAATAAAAATTAGACCTGAACTAAATGAAATAGAAAACAGAAAACAATTGAAAGAATTAACAAGACCAAAAGCTGGCTTTTTGAAAAAATCCACAAAATTGATAAACCACTGGCCAAACTGACAAAAGAAAGACAGGAGAAGCAAATAACCTGAATAAGAAATGAGATGGATGATATTACAGCAGACCCAACTGAAATTAAAGGAATCATATCAGATTACTGTAAAAAACTATTCTCGAACAAATTTGAAAACCTAGATGAAATGGATGAATTCCTAGGAACACACTGCCTACCTAAACTAACACAAACAGAGGTAGAACAACTAAATAGACCCATCACAAAAGAAGAGGTTGAAAGGTAATCTAAAAACTCTACCCCCAAAAAAGCCCTGGTCCGGACGGCCTCACTGCAGAGTTCTACCAAACTTTCAGAGAAGAGTTAACACCACTACTACTAAAGGTATTTCAGAGCATAGAAAAGGACAGAATACTACCAAGCTCATTCTATGAAACCACCATATCCTTGATAACAAAACCAGGTAAGGACACCACAAGAAAAGAAAATTACAGACCTGTATCCCTCGTGAATGTAGATGCAAAAATCCTCAATAAAATTCTAGCCAATAGAATTCAATAACATATCAAAAAATAATTCACCACGGCCAAGTGGGATTCATACCAAGGTATGCAGGGATGGTTCAACATTAGAAAAACAATTAATGCAATCCACCACATAAATAAAACAAAAGACAAGAATCACATGATTTTGTCAATTGATGCAGAAAAGGCATTTGACAAAGTTCAACACTCATTCATGATAAAAACTCTCAGCAAAATAGGAAAAGAAGGAAAATTCCTCAACATAATAAAGGGCATTTATACAAAGGCAACAGCCAACATCACCCTAAATGGACAGAGCCTGAAAGCATTCCTCTTGAGATCGGGAACCAGAGAAGGATGCCCTTTATCATCACTCTTATTCAACATTGTGCTGGTAGTCCTAGCCAGAGCAATTAGGCTAGATGAAGAAATAAAGGGCATCCAGATTGGCAAGGAAGAATTCAAAGTATCTCTGTTTGCAGATGACATGATCTTATACACACAAAACCCTAAGGAATCCTCCAGAAAACTACTGAAACTAATAGAAGAGTTCAGCAGAGTATCGGGATACAAGATAAACATACAAAAATCAGTTGGATTCCTCTACACCAACAAAAAGAACATCAAAGAGGAAATCACCAAATCAATGCCATTTACAGTAGCCCCCAAGAAGATAAAATACTTAGGAATAAATCTTATCAGAGATGTAAAAGACTTATACAAAGAAAACTACAGTACACTTCTGCAAGAAACCAAAAGAGACTTACATAAGTGGAAGAACATACGTTGCTCGTAGATAGGAAGACTAAACCTTATAAATATGTGTATTCTACCAAAAGAGATCTATTCATTTAATGGAATTCCAATCCAAATCCCAACGACATTCTTTAATGAGATGGAGAAACAAATCACCAATTTCATATGGAAGGGAAAGAGGCCCCCGATAAATAAAGCATTACTGAAAAAGAAGAACAAAGTGGGAAGCCTTACTTTACCTGATTTTAGAACTTATTATACCACCACAGTAGTCAAAACAGCCTGGTACTGGTACAACAACAGATACATGGACCAATGGAACAGAATTGAGAATCCAGACATAAATGCATCCACATATGAGCAGTTGATATTTGACAAAGGCCCCAAAACAGTTAAATGGGGGAAAAGACAGTCTTTTTAAGAAATGGTGATGGCATAACTTAATATCCATCTGCAAAAAAATGAAACAAGACCCATACCTCACTCCATGCACAAAAACTAACTCAAAATGGATCAAAGACCTAAATATAAAAGCTAAAACGATAAAGATCATGGAAGAAAAAATAGGGAAAACGTTAGGAGCCCTAACACATGGCATAAACATTATAGAAAACATTATAAAGAACGTAGAAGAAAAACTAGATAACTGGGAGCTCCTAAAAACCAAACACTTATGCTCATCCAAAGACTTCACCAAAAACAGTAAAAAGACTACCTACAGGCTGGGAGAAAGTTTTTAGCTATGACATTTCTGATCAGCGCCTGATCTCTAAAATCTACATGATACTGTGAAAACTCAACCGCAAAAAGACAAATAACCCAATTAAAAAATGGGCAAAAGTTACGAATAGACACTTCACTAAAAAAGACATTCAGTTAGCAAACAGATATATGAGGAAATGTTCACAATCATTAACCATTAGAGAAATGCCGATCAAAACTACAATGAGATTTCATCTCACTCCAACAAGGCTGGCATTAATCCAAAAAACACAAAATAATAAAAGTTGCAGAGGCTGTGGAGAGACTGGAACACTACTACACTGCTGGTGGGAATGTCAAGTGGTACAACCACTTTGGAAATCGATTTGGTGCTTCCTTAAAAAGCTAGAAATAGAACTACCATATGATCCAGCAATCCCACTCCTCGGAATATATCCTAGAGAAATATAGAGAACCTTTACACAAACACATATATGCACACCCATGTTTATTGCAGCACTGTTTACAATAGCAAAAAGATGGAAGCAACCAAGGTGCCCATCAATGGATGAATGGATAAATAAATTATGGTACATTCACACCATGGAATACTAAGCATCGATAAAGAACAATGAGGAATCTGTGAAACATTTCATAACATGGAGGAATCTGGAAGCATTATGCTGAGTGAAATTAGTTGCAAAAGGACAAATATTGTATAAGACCACTGTTATAAGAACTTGGGAAATAGTTTAAACTGAGAAGAAAACATTCTTTTGGGGTTTCGAGAGGAGGGAGGGTGGGAGGGTGGGAGAGGGGTATTTACTAATTAGCTGGTAGGTAATTTTTTTTTTTAAGAACTACTTTAGGTGAATGGAAAGACAACACACAATACAGGGGAGGTCAGCACAACTGGACTAAACCAAAAGCAAAGAAGTTTCCTGAATAAACTGAATGCTTCAAAAGCCAGTGTAGCAGGCCAGGGTTTTGAGGACCAGGAGTTCAGGGGACATCTAAGTCAATAATAATAATAAAAAAAAGTCAATATGCATAATAAAATCTGTTAAGAAAACGTTCTGCATCCCACTATGAAGAGTGGCATCTGGGGTCTGAAACGCTAGCAAGCAGCCATCTAAGGTGCATCAATTGGTCTCAACCCACCTGGATCAAAGAAGAATGAAGAACATGAAGGACACAAGGTAATTATGAGCCCAAGAGACAGAAAGGGCCACATGAACCGGAGACTACATCATCCTGAGACCGGAAGACCTAGACGGGGCCCGGCTACAACTGATGAGTGTCCTGAGAGGGAACACAACAGAGAACCCCTGAGGGAGCAGGAGAGCAGTGGGATCCAGACCCCAAATTCTCATAAAAAGACCAGACTTAATGGTCTGACTGAGACTGGAAGGACCCCTGTGTTCATGGCCCCCAGACCGTCTGTGGGCCCAGGAGAGGAACTATTCCCGAAGCCAACTCTTCAGACATGGATTGGACTGGACAATGTTTTGGAGAGTGACGCCGGTAAGTAGTGAGCTTCTTGGATCAGGTGGACACTTGAGACTATGTTGCATCTCCTGCCTGGAGGGGAGATGAGAGGGTAGAGAGGGTTAGAAACTGGTGAAATGGACATGAAAAGAGAGAGTGGAGGGAGAGAGCAGAGGGAGAGAGCGGGCTGTCTCATTAGGGGGAGAATAATTGAGAGTATGCAGCAAGGTGTATATAATTTTTTATGTGAGAGACTGACTTGATTTGTAAACTTTCACTTAAAGCACAATAAAAATTATTTAAAAAAACTCCTTTGGAAGAAATCGTTCTCTTTTTGAGAAACAAATATTGATTTTAAATTTGGGCACTAATGAGAAAGCATATGTGGTCATGAGACAAGAGTGGCCCATCATGATCTGAGCATTATGTGATTAAATTAAGCACAAAGTGGTCTTTCATCATCAAATGGAAATTGTACACACAGTGCTGTGCCTGAGCAGTTCCCAAGGCACAATTTCACCAGGAAGTTACTCATGTTTCCGGCATGTCTACTCCTGGCACATGGCCACCCTTCCTTCTATATACATCAGAGACTCATACAGAGTTTCCTATGACTGGATGACTGAAGAGGTAAAAGGTCTGGATTACAGATGGCCCTTCATATTATGTGGCCTATTTCTGGAAGTGGATTTCTATAAAGTCATATTTCCACTCAGGGGTGACCCCTTTGAACAGAGAAGAGAAATCCTTTACTTGGGAAGGATGTCATTTACCATTTTCTTGAAAAATAACCTCTACCAAAACAGAAAAGCCTTACGGTTTGATCTGAAAGTCAGAAATTTGGATAAGTCTGATGAGAGGATTTTCACAGATCAGTGAAGCACTATGGGAATAAGATGGATAAGGCTATAGTGTCTATGTTCTACGTGAATGCTCACCCAAAGGGTACAACCACTGAAAGGAATATGTTTTATCATGGTAGTTCAATTTCAGGTAAATGTCAACCATGAGGTAACAAATGTTAATGACCTACTTAATGTTGATAACAAATGTGGATCTCATTGAATTGTTATAGTAGCATGTTATACAGTTAAGGGAATTATTCATTATCTTATTTTAATACCCTTCTTTCCTAACCCTTATTTTGGACAATATAGTTAATTCCTTAATCATTCCTTAAATCTTTTTCTTTAATGACGTTACAAACTGCTCTCTATCAGGTTTCCTCACACTGTGGTTCCAAGATCATCCACATGAGAATTACCTAGGGTGCTTATTAAGAATTCAGATCTCTGGCCCACATTTGTCTCATGCCTACTGAATCAGAATCTAAGGGAATAAATTTTTTTTTTTTTAAGGGAATAGGGCTCTAAAATCTGCATTTAAAAGCTATTACAGACTATGTGTTAAGAACGCCTCTAAAATGTTCTACACATATTCACTTAATCCCCACTATTTCACAGATGGGGAAACTGGGGCACTGAGAGGTTAAGTAACATGCCCAAGATCACACAGACGTAAAGTGGCAGAGCTGAGATTCAGTCCCAGGTCTAGAGACCACACTCATTCATAGCTGTTATGCTACACTACATGTCTTCCATCATGGTCTCCAGGTGATTCTTAAATACTCCAAAGTTGAAATCCAGTGATACGTTACCTTTTCCCTTCTAAATAAATAACGATAACAATAATAAATCTCCTTTTCTTCAACTTTGATCCATGTTGTCTTCCTTTTTTGAATAACACTCTACTTTCTTCTCTTCTTTTTAAATTGTAAACTGATTGCAGTCTCATTTCTACAACTACTACTCTTTGGAGTAGTATTGTTGAAGTTATGAATGAATTCCATATAATATACAATGGGAATTTTTATAAAATCCTCCTAATTGACCTTTCTAAATGTTTGTGCTTCTTTCTACTACATTATTGAAATTTTCTCCTGCCCTAATTTTCTTCAGGCCACTCAAAAATACTGGTCCAATGCTGTCTCTCTCATAACTTTTTTCTCTCCTTGCTGGCTTCTCTTTTTATGTCTACTGTGCAAATACTGGTCTTGATATGTATTTCTTTTCTTATTATTTTGCACCAGTGTTTCCCAAAATCAGGAGCAATTTCCCTGAAATGTGTTTATGAAATGCAATTCCATGGTAAGTTTAGGAAATGCTGCAAACCCTACACCTGTGGATGTGTATGTAAATGTTCCAAGAAAAGTTGCCGTAAAGACTATAACTTTAGTTTGACCAAATGTTTCCTAAGCTTCTTTGACCATGAAATTTTTGTTCAAAATTTCCACAACACTTTGGGAAATCATGTTGTAAATACTTCCGCTGGGCTTTCTCACCCATTTCCAACATTTCCTCTTAACTGTGACTCTCAAACCTTTATTACGGATTCCTCTTAAAGATTCAAGACTCATACGTACTATCCATTGCCAATTTATTCTCTCCATGGTATATGTCCTATCTGCACATCAAATTTAACATATTTGTAATCAAGCTTTGTATCTCTGCTAATAAATCTATTCTTTTTAAGGTATTGTCTCTCTCAGCTAAAGGCGACAATATCAAGCCAGTCACCAAAAAACTGAGGATATTTCTTGACTGCTTCTTCTAATGAATCCCTCCCATTCAGTCATTAAATTCTGCTATTCCTATCTTGAATTATCTTTCTAATCTGTCATTTCTATACTCACTGCTAATATTTTAATTCAGGTACTCATCATATCTTGTCTCAACTATGGGAATAGCCTAGACTAGAGTATCTGCCAGGAAACCCTGGTGGCGTAGTGGTTAAGTACCATGGCTGCTAACCAAAGGGTCAGTAGTTTGAATCCACCAGGCGCTCCTTGGAAACTCTATAGAGCAATTCTACTCTGTCCTATAGGGTCACTACGAGTCAGAATCGACTCAACAGCAATGGTTTTAGTGTATCTGCCTACTCCTGTCAAATGGTTCTAAAGACATTTATCAAGAATGTAAGTGTATCCATGTACTTTTCATCTGAAGATGAATCCATAGTAAAGACTTGAGAGTCATAGGTAAGAGGAAATGTTGGAAATGAGGAAATGGTTGAAAAAGACCTGTAAAAGTGTTCACAAAAGTGTTATGGAAATGTTGAACAAGCACACACAAACTCACACATTTCATGGTCAAAGAGGTTTAGGAAACAGGCATTGGAATACAAACTTACTGAATACAAACTTCCCCTCGATTCTTTACCATTTTTCCTTATAAATCCCACACTGTAGCCACACACAGAACTGGTCTTTCAAATGTATACACACTTTCCTATAGCTATACTTTTGCTCTTTCTATTATATCTAAAAAAAAAAAAAAATTTTTTATTATATCTAATTAGACCATTCTTTAGTTATTCTTCATCAATTTTCACTCATTCTTCAAGGACCAATTAAATATTTTTATCTGTACAAATCATTATCTTATAAAAAGGTTGAGATGATTTTTTCTTCTCATATTAAACTCCTAGAACACCGTGTAACTGCCTAGATAGCAGCACTAACTGTATACTATTGTAGCTGCCCCTGGAAAACAGTAAATACATAACCAGTGAGAGAGTAAAAGGATTGATATCGGTAAGCAAAAACAAATATCCAGTGTTTGCAGTACATAATTAAATCTTTCTCAAAGTATGCTGAACATCTTGTATGTAGAACATTCAATATCTCTTTGATGACAGTAAAATTTGGCTTTAATCTGCATCATTAGTAATGTAATTCATTTTTTTATTGTGAGAAATGATTGAAATAATTTGAATAAAACTAGATTTTCTTGATTTCCATTACTATATTTAATCTAAATCATGATTTCCAAATCATTATATGTACCTGATAAAGTAGAAAATCCACTGAATTATGGTTTCTTTATCAAAGAAACACTAATATGAAAGCGATCATTTAGCATTCAGAATTAATAAATATTCAGAGAAATTAAATAGTATAGCCAGATTTTTTTGTTAAACCCTCTTCTGCTTGTCTCCTATTGATGTGGCTGTGGCTCTCTGCTTCCATTAAACACAGTAGCAAGTTACTTCCATCCCTCTCTTGGCTTTCTTTATAAAAGTTGTAAATCTCAGAAATGAATGATAATACTAGATTCATCTTGCCTCCCTGGTCTTTTATTAAAAGCTACAAATCCCTTTATTGATTAGTTGATTGATTTTTCCACTTCCAGAGAAATATAGAAAGAAATATTTTGTGTTTTTGCTTGCTATGTCTTTTATAAAGGAGAAAATAACTATTTGGAAGTTAAAGCCAATTTTCTGAAGGATTAAACCACTTTTGTTGAACCGTATATGTGTGTCTGGTGTGGTAAACAGTTTAGCAGACATGGTACCTACTCCTTGGTCTCAAATAGTTGTTTTTTTACCACCTGTCTCTTCAGCTTCTGTTTTACCAGGTGTGGGTGTTTTGTGGTTGATTAAAAATAGAATGAGCTGCAAAAGCCTTTCCTATTTGACATTGAATCTGTCACTTGAATCGTGCTTACATTATGAATTTGACTGTTGAACAAAGAGTTCAGTAAGAGAAAATCTACATTTTCTTTGTGTTTAAGGGCCTCCCAGTAATTATAAACAAAGAAGCTTGATTTAACAAGATTTTAATTTCTCTGTCTGCCATAAGAATTTCAGATACAATTCAGGTTCTTCTCAGGGGTATTAATAGTACACAGGTTTCTCACAAGCCTTCATGCAAGTGCCTTCAAAGAGTAGAGCCCCACTGGTATCCCATTAGCATTTATATATATAAAATATATATAATACATATACAGTATATGAGTGTGTGTGCATGCATGTACATGCAGAAATATTAATTTGTATTTTTTAATGTTTGTCTTACCCAACTTAATAATGATTTTACTTTTTTTAACTTCAACTGAAAGTTACTTGATTTTTTCAAAACATTAAGCTTAAAATATTGAAGTGTCATTTGAAAAAAATTAACAGGATAAAAATAAGGCATTTGTATGGATGCAAAAAATATGACTTCTAAATAAACACCCTAAGCCAAATTCAATACATTTATAGAACACTAAGTAAAACATACACTTTTAAAGGAGGTCCATTAAAAATCTGCTAGGTATAAAAAATCTGCACTATAGAAGGAATGGAGGTCTTACCTATTTAAAAGAAATACTTTTCTTTGGCATTTGATTTTTGATGTTTTGAAATAATCAAATTCATTCAAAGGGTTTAATACAGCACCTGGAAGATAATAAATAAGAAAAAAAGCTTGGCTTTTATTCCCTCATCAGTGCTCAGGCACAACCTTTTCTGATTTAGAAGCAATTCCCTATCCTTAGCTAATTCTAGTTATAAAATATTGGAGTATTTTCCTAAGGAAATTTATTTATTAATGAAAATACACCACTGAACTCTCGCATAAATTAGGAAAATCATTCACACAGAGCAATAATTCTGCTTGGTAACCTGTTAATTCCTTTCAATCTGCAAATTTGGGAAATATCAAAAATAAATTACGGGACGGGGGCCAAGATGGCTGACTAGGTAGATGCTACCTCGGATCCCTCTTGCAACAAAGACTCAGAAAAACAAGTGAATCGATCACATACGTGAAATCTAGGAACCCTGACCAACAAACACAGATTTAAAGAGTTGACCTGAGTGACAGAGACGGAGAACAAACAAATACAGGGAAGCAGTGACTGTTTTCGGAGCCTGGAGCCAGCGTCCCAGTCAGGTAACCTTGGCGCCAGGCTTAGGACTGGGAGCAGGGAAGCTGAACACGGTATCTTGTGACGGCGCAAACACAGGGCGCAGACCTACTTCCCTGAACTGACCCCGGGAGGGGGCCCAGCCGGTCCATGGGAGAGGCGTGGTGACGCGGCTGGTGGGAGGAGAAGTCCCCAGGAGGCTGCAACTGGTTTTGGAGCCAGGAGTGCAGCATCCCAGCAGGGGAACCTTGATGCTGGGCTTTGGACTGGGAGCGGAGAATCTGACCACAGCTTCAGCCGGCCAGACCCTCGGGGACAATCTCCACACAGCCAGCACACATAGGCAACACGCCCCTCGGGAACCTCAGATAAAATAGTCATCCCAAGCAAGATAAGCAACTTTGGCTTTATTCCGGGGTGTACTCTCTCCTGTTTTTCTGAACCCTCCCCTCCACTTCCCAGGTGACTTCATTAACATTGGAATTTCCTGAGCCAGAGGGAGAACTGTTCCGGCTTTTTTTTTGGTCTTTTCCTAACCCATTCTTCCGGCCTGAGAGAAGCAACCACAAAAAAACCAGGGACCAAAAATCCTACCCTAATTGGACTCAAAACACAGAACCAGCTCCAGCCAAGCATATATGATCCAAATCTCAGCCTTTCATCCTTACAGGGAACAAGGTGGCTGTAATAATGCAAAGGCAGTTCTGATAGGGATCTGACTGCATTTTTTTTAGCGGATTTACTGGAAAATCAAGTTTCCCAGGTCTGATATCTCTGCTTATTCAACAGAGCCCTAACTGACCCACAACAGGGAACTGAGGGCTGAAGCTCCCCCCAGACCACCTAGCCTCTTGCCTGAGGGGTCTAAGGAGGGTGACACCTACCAATCAGTAGAGATACTTGCATTGGGGGCCTAAGGTACAGCTGCAGAGCCCTCCCACCAAGGTGCTATACGAATAGAGACACACCTACCTCACTGACACTTGGGGGAAGCCTGTCAGCATCCTGCCCCCCTGGAGTGTGAACCCCAGCTGCTAATAGAATCTGGTGCACACAACTATCACCACTACTTCTCAAGGTGGATAGGTGTTAGGGTGCAGCACACACTTGATGACCCAACATCAGATTCTACTCAAGAATAGTGAATAGACTCAGGCATATATATCTGGCAACAGCCCAAACCAGCTGGTAATAGGTCACAAGTAAGTCAAGGGCTACAACAAAAAAGACAGCACAATCTAGTAGCCCATCTACATATATTGAAAGAAAACAAAACAAGATATGACTCAGTGAGCAAATACAGAAAAAATCACTACTATATCTTAGTGATGGCTCGGAGACAGCAGTTGATATCAAACCACATGAAGAAGCAGACCATGACAGCTTCTACAACCCCCCAAACAAAAGAATCAAAATCTTTCCCAAATGAAGATACAATCCTGGAATTATCAGATACAGAATATAAAAAACTAATTTAGAGAATGCTTCAAGACATCAGGGATGACCTCAGAAATGAAATAAGGCAAACTGCAGAAAAAGCCAAGGAATACACTGATAAAACAGTTGAAGAACTCAAAAAGATTATTCAAGAACATAGTGGAAAAATTAATAAGTTGCAAGAATCCATAGAAAGACAGCATTCAGAAATCCAAAAGATTAACAATAAAATTACAGAATTAGACAACTCAATAGGAAGTCAGAGGAGCAGACTCGAGCAATTAGAATGCAGAGTGGGAAATCTGGAGGACCAGGGAATTAACACCAACATAGCTGAAAAAAAATCAGATAAAAGAATTTTAAAAAAATGAAGAAACTCTAAGAATCATGTGGGACTCTATCAAGAAGGATAACTTGCATGTGATTGGAGTCCCAGAACAGGGAGGGAGGACGGAAAACACAAAGAGAATAGTTGAAGATCTGCTGACAGAAAACTTCCCTGACGTCATGAAAGACGAAAGCATATCTATCCAAGATGCTCATTGAACCCCATTTAAGATTGATCCAAAAAGAAAAACACCAAGACATATTATCATCAAACTTGCCAAAACCAAAGATAAAGAGAAAATTTTAAAAGCAGTCAGGGATAAAAGAAAGGTCTCCTTCAAGGGAGAATTAATAAGAATAAGTTCAGACTACTCAGCAGAAACCATGCAGGCAAGAAGGCAATGGGATGACATATATACAGCACTGAAGGAGAAAAACTGCCAGCCAAGGATCATACATCCAGGAAAACTCTCTCTGAAATATGAAGGTGAAATTAAGATATTTACAGATAAACACAAGCTTAGAGAATTTGCAAAAACCAAACTAAAGCGACAAGAAATACTAAATTGTTTGGTCAGAAAACCAATAATATCAGATACCAGCACAACACAAGGTCACAGAACAGAACATCCTGATATCAACTCAAATAGGGAAATCACAAAAACAAATTAAGAGTAGTTAAAAAATAAAAAAAAAGCTCAAAAGAGGGAATCATTGAAGTCAATATGTAAAAGATGAAAATAATCAAAAAGAGGGACTAAGTACAGGTGGCATAGAACTGCCATATGGATTGGGATACAAGGCGATATAGGCCAATACAAGTTAGGTTTTTACTTAGAAAAATAGGGGTAAATATTAAGGTAACCACAAAGAGGTATAACAACTCCATAACTCAAAATAAAAACCAAGAAAACCGTAATGACTCAACAAACATAAAGTCAAACACTATGAAAATGAGGATCTCACAATTTCCAAAGAAAACCGTCTCAGCACAAAAAAGTAAGTGGAAAAATGAAATTGTCAACAACACACATAAAAAGGCATCAAAATGACAACACTAAACACTTACTTATCTATAATTACGCTGAAGGTAAATGGACTAAATGCACCAATAAAGAGACAGAGAGTCTCAGACTGGATAAAGAAACACGATCCGTCTATATGCTGCCTAAAAGAGACACACCTTAGACTTAGAGACACAAACAAACTAAAACTCAAAGCGTGGAAAAAAATATATCAAGCAAACAATAAGCAAAAAAGAAGAGGAGTAGCAATATTAATTTCTGACAAAATAGACTTTAAACGTAAATCCACCACAAAGGATAAAGAAGGACACTACATAATGATAAAAGGGACAATTGATCAGGAAGATATAACCATATTAAATATTTATGCACCCAATGACAGGGCTGCAAGATACATAAATCAAATTTTAACAGAACTGAAAAGGGAGATAGACACCTCCACAATTATAGTAGGAGACTTCAACACACCACTTTCGGAGAAGGACAGGACATCCAGTAAGAAGCTCAATAGAGACACGGAAGACCTACTTACAACAATCAACCAACTTGACCTCATTGACTTATGCAGAACTCTCCACCCAACTGCTGCTAAGTATACTTTCTTTTCTAGCGCACATGGAACATTCTCTAGAATAGACCACATATTAGGTCATAAAACAAACCTTTGCAGAATCCAAAACATCGAAATATTACAAAGCATATTCTCAGACCACAAGGCCATAAAAGTGGAAATCAATAACAGAAAAATTAGGGAAAAGAAAGCAAATACTTGGAAAATGAACAATACCCTCCTGAAAGAAGACTGGGTTATAGAAGACATCGAGGAGGGAATAAGGAAATTCATAGAATGCAACGAGAATGAAAATACTTCCTATCAAAACCTCTGGGACACAGCAAAAGCAATGCTCAGAGGCCAATTTATATCGATAAATGCACACATACAAAAAGAAGAAAGAGCCAAAATCAGAGAACTGTCCCGACAACTTGAACAAAGAGAAAGAGAGCAACAAAAGAATCCATCAGGCACCAGAAGAAAACAAATAATAAAAATTAGAGCTGAACTAAATGAATTAGAGAACAGAAAAACAATTGAAAGAATTAACAAAGCCAAAAGCTGGTTCTTTGAAAAAATTAACAAAATTCATAAACCATTGGCTAGACTGACTAAAGAAATACAGGAAAGGAAACAAATAGCCCGAATAAGAAACGAGAAGGGCCACATCACAACAGACCCATCTGAAATTAAAAGAATCATATCAGATTATTACAAAAAATTGTACTCTAACAAATTTGCAAAGCTAGAAGAAATGGATGAATTCCTGGAAAAACACTACCTACCTAAACTAACACAATCAGAAGTAGAACACCTGAATAGACCCATAACAAAAAAAGAGATTGAAACGGTAATCAAAAAACTCCCAACACAAAAAGGCCCTGGCCTGGATGGCTGTACTGCAGAGTTCTACCAAACTTTCAGAGAAGAGATAACACCACTACTACTAAAGGTATTTCAAAGCATAGAAAATGACAGAATACTACCCAACTCATTCTATGAAGCCACCATCTCCCTGATACCAAAACCAGGTAAAAAAGACATCACAAAAAAAGAAAATTACAGACCTATATCCCTCATGAACATAGATGCAAAAATCCTCAACAAAATTCTAGCCAATAGAATTCAACAACATATCAAAAAAATAATTCACCATGCTCAAGTGGGATTTATACGAGGTATGCTTTTTATGCAAGGCTGGTTTAATATTAGAAAAACCATTAATGTAATCCACCATATAAATAAAACAAAAGACAAAGACCACATGATCTTATCAATTGATGCAGAAAAGGCATTTGACAAAGTCCAACACATATTTATGATAAAAACTCTCACCAAAATAAGACTTGAAGGAAAATTCCTCAGCATAATAAAGGGCATTTATGCAAAGCCAACAGGCAACATGACTCTAAATGGAGAGAGCCTGAAAGCATTTCCCTTGAGAACGGGAACCAGATAAGGATGCCCTTTATCACCACTCTTATTCAACATTGTGCTAGAAGTCCTAGCCAGAGCAATTAGGCTAGAAAAAGAAATAAAGGGCATCTGGATTGGCAAGGAGGAAGTAAAATTATCTCTGTTTGCAGATGACATGATCTTATACACAGAAAACCCTAAGGAATCCTCCAGAAAACTACTGAAACTAATTAAAGAAGAGTTTGGCAGAGTCTCAGGGTATAAGATAAACATACAAAAATCACTAGGATTCCTCTACATCAACAAAAAGAAGATCGAAGAGGAAATAACCAAATCTATACCATTCACAGTAGCCCCCAAGAAGATAAAATACTTTGGAATAAATCTTACCAAGGATGTAAAAGACCCATACAAAGAAAACTACAAAGCTCTACTACAAGAAATTAAAAAGGACATACTTAAGTGGAAAAACATACCTTGCTCATGGATAGTAAGACTTAACATAGTAAAAACGTCTATTGTACCAAAAGCCATCTATACATACAATGCACTTCCGATTCAAATTCCAATGCCTTTTTTTAAGGTGATAGAGAAACAAATCACCAACTTCATATGGAAGGGAAAGAAACCTCGGATAAGCAAAGCATTACTGAAAAAGAAGAAGAAAGTGGGAGGCCTCACTCTACCTGTTTTCAGAACCTATTATACAGCCACAGTAGTCAAAACAGCCTGGTACTGGTACAACAGGCACATAGACCAGTAGAACAGAATTGAGAACCCAGATATAAATCCATCCACATATGAGCAGCTGATATTTGACAAAGGCCCAGTGTCAGTTAATTAGGGAAAATATAGTCTTTTTAACAAATGGTGCTGGCATAACTGGATATCCATTTGCAAAAAAATGAAACAGGACCCATACCTCACACCATGCACAAAAACTAACTCCAAGTGGATCAAAGACCTAAACATAAAGACTAAAACGATAAAGACCATGGAAGAAAAAATAGGGACAACCTTAGGAGCCCTAATACAAGGCATAAACAGAATACAAAACATTACCAAAAATGACAAAGACAAACCAGATCACTGGGAGCTCCTAAAAATCCAACACCTATGCTCATCTAAAGACTTCACCAAAAGACTAAAAAGACCACCTACAGACTGGGAAAGAATTTTCAGCTATGACATCTCTGACCAGCGCCCGATCTCTAAAATCTGTATGATTCTGTCAAAACTCAACCACAAAAAGGCAAACAACCCAATCAAGAAGTGGGCAAAGGATATGAACACACACTTCACTAAAGAAGATATTCAGGCAGCTAACAGATACATGAGAAAATGCTCTCGATCATTAGCCATTAGAGAAATGCAAATTAAAACTACGATGAGATTCCATCTCACTCCAACAAGGCTGGCATTAATCCTCAAAACACAAAATAATAAATGTTGGAGAGCCTGCGGAGAGATTGGAACTCTTATACACTGCTGGTGGGAATGTAAAATGGTACAACCACTTTGGAAATCTATCTGGCGTTATCTTAAACAGTTAGAAATAGAACTACCATACAACCCAGAAATCCCACTCCTCAGAATATACCCTAGAGAAATAAGAGCCTTCACACAAACAGATATATGCACACCCATGTTTATTGCAGCTCTGTTTACAATAGCGAAAAGCAACCAAGGTGTCCAGCAACGGATGAATGGTTAAATAAATTGTGGTATATTCACACAGTGGAATACTATGCATCGATAAAGAACAGTGACGAATCTGTGAAACATTTCATAACATGGAGGAACCTGGAAGGCATTATGCTGAGTGAAATTAGTTAGAGGCAAAAGGACAAATATTGTATAAGACCACTATTATAAGATCTTGAGAAACAGTAGAAACTGAGAAGAACACATACTTTTGTGGTTACGAGGCGGGGAGGGAAGAAGGGGGGGAGAGGGTTTTTTACTGATTAGTTAGTAGATAAGAACTGCTTTAGGTGAAGGGATGGACAATACTCAATACATGGAAGGTCAGCTCAACTGGACTGGACCAAAAGCAAAGAAGTTTCCTGGATAAACTGAATGCTTCAAAGGTCAGCAGAGCAAGGGCGGGGGTTTGGGGACCATGGTTTAAGGGGACTTCTAAGTCAATTGGCAAAATAATTCTATTATGAAAACATTCTGCATCCCACTTTGAAATGTGGCATCTGGAGTCTTAAATGCTAACAAGCGGCCAGCTAAGATGCATCAATTGGTCTCAACCCACCTGGATCAAAGGAGAATGAAGAACACCAAGGTCACACGATAACTAAGAGCCCAAGAGATAGAAAGGGCCACATGAACCAGAGACCTACATCATCCTGAGACCAGAAGAACTAGTTGGTGCCCGGCCACAATCGATGACTGCCCTGACCGGGAGCACAGCAGAGAACCCCAGAGGGAGCAGGAGATCAGTGGGATGCAGACCCCAAATTCTCACAAAAAGACCAGACTTAATGGTCTGACTGAGACTAGAGGAATCCCAGCAGTCATGGTCCCCAAACCTTCTGTTGGCCCAGGACAGGAACCATTCCCGAAGACAACTCATCAGACATGAAAGGGACTGGACAGTGGGTAGGAGAGAGATGCTGATGAAGAGTGAGCTAATTATATCAGGTGGACACTTGAGACTGTGTTGGCTTCTCCTGTCTGGAGGGGGGATGGGAGGATAGAGTGAGTTGGAAGCTGGCAAAACTGTCACGAAAGGAGAGACAGGAAGGGCTGACTCATTAGGGGGAGAGCAAGTGGGAGTATGGAGTAAGGTGTATATAAACTTATATGTGACAGTCTGACTTGATTTGTAATCGTTCACTTGAAGCTCAATAAAGTTAATAAAAAAATAAAAATAAATTAGGAGGAGTTCTGTGTATAATAAAAATATAAATTAAGAATGATAATTGGCTTTGAATTCCAAGAATATACAGGGAAGTCAGCTGTAAGAGATGAAAGTTGAGGTACTGAGTTGAATAGACAAAAAAAAAAAAGAAAAACCCAGTGCCATCCGGTCAACTCCTACTCATAGCGACCCCATAGGACAGAATAGAACTGCCCCACAGAGTTTCAAAGAAGCGCCTGGCAGGTTCAAACTGCTGACCCTTTGGTTAGCAGCCATAGCACTTAACCACTACGCCACCAGTGTTTCCGAGTTGAATAGAGTCCTCCCAAAATTAATATGTACCTGGAATCTCAGCATGTGACCTTATTTGGAAATAGGGTTGTCTTAGTCATCTAGTGCTGCTATAACAGAAATACCTACAAGTGGATGGCTTTAACAAAGAGAAGTTTATTTTCTCAAAGTAAAGTAGGCTAAAAGCCCAAATTCAGGGTGCCAGCTCCAGCGGAAGGCTTTCTCTCTCTGTTGGCCTTTTCATCAATCTTCCCCAAACTAGGATCTTCTCAGCCCAGGGACCTCTGGTCTAAATGATTCATTCTGCTCCTGGCACTGCTTTCTTGGTGGTATGGGGTCGCCCTGTCTCTCTTCTTGCTTCTCTCTTTTCAAAAGAGATTGCCTCAAGACACAATCCAATCCAGTAGGTTGAGTCCTGCCTCACTAACACAACTGCCGACTGTCCTCCCTCATTAACATCATAGAGGCAGGATTTATAACACATAGGAAAATTACACAGTACTGAGAATCATGACCCAGCCCAGTTGATACACACACTTTGAGGGGGACATAATTCAATTCATGACAAGGATCTTTGCAGATGTAATTATTTAAATCAAGGAAAAGCCATACCCGATTACTAAAACCAACAGCCCAATGCCATCGAGTTGATTCCGATTCATAGCAATTCTATAGGACAGTTTAGAAATCCCCCTAGGGTTTCCAAGGAGCCGCTGGTGGATTTGAACAACTGACATTTTAGTTAGCAGCCAAGCTCTTAAGCCACGATGCCACCGGGGCTCTAATACGTGATTAGGGTGGGCCCTAATCCAATGACTGGTATCCGTATAAGAAGAGAAAGCAGACAGCAGACACTCGGAGACAGAGGAAGAATACCATATGATGACTGAGGCAGAGCTAAGAAACTCTACGGCTTTTGAAAAACCGGCAGAAGCTAGGACGAGACAAGCAAGAAATTTTCCCTAGATCTTTGGAGGGAGAATGACCCTACTGACACCTTGATCTTAGATTTCTAGCCTCCAGAACTGTGTGAGAATAAATTTCTAAACCACCTAGTTTGTGACAATCACAAACAGTTAAACGTGTGGCTATTAATTGAAAGGTTGACAATTCAAATCCACCCAGAAACATCTGCGAAGAAAGACCTGGCAATTTACTCAGGAAAAATTACAGCCATTGAAAACCCTTTGGAGCATAGCTCTACTCTGCAACACATGGGGTCACCATAAGTCAAAATTGCCTTGATAGGAAGTGGTTTGTATTTTTG
This sequence comes from Loxodonta africana, assembly GCF_030014295.1. Taxonomy (NCBI): domain Eukaryota; kingdom Metazoa; phylum Chordata; class Mammalia; order Proboscidea; family Elephantidae; genus Loxodonta; species Loxodonta africana. The sequence goes on along the minus strand of NC_087345.1, from coordinate 185,752,825 downwards.
GTTTTTAGGAAGCTAATAAAGGTTTTGGTACCAGAAAGTGGTATAAACACTAAACTGTACCAGACACTAAAAACATGAAAGTGACTTTGTAATTGGTTAATGGGTAGAGACTGGAAGTATTTTAAGGCACATGAAAGAAAAAGCCTAGACTGCCTTTGTTAGGTGGTAATTTGTGTCTCCCCAAAATATGTTCAAGCCCTAAATCTCAGGTACCTGTGAATGTGAATTTATTTAGAAATAGAGCCTTTGCAGTCATAATTATTTAAGTTAACATGAGGTTATACAGGAGTAGGTGGGCCCTGGTGCAATATGGCTAGTGTCCTCATAGAAAGAGGAGAAGAGACACAGAGAGACAGATACAGAGGAAACACGGTCCATGTGAAGATGGAGGCAGAGATTGGAGTGATGCATATACAAGCCAAGGAATGCCAATGATTCCCAGAAACTACCAAAAACTACCAAGAGGCAAGGAAAGATTTTCCCCTAGAGCCTTCATTCTGTCTGTTTTCTTTCTTTAGGAATTCTAGCAGACATGGTTAGGAGCTTTTACTGGTCTTTCATATTTTTAAAAATCATTATCATCCAATTCACTAATTCTCTCTTTGATTGTGCTCTTTTCCAGCATTCTGTGAGTTCAGCCGCTTCTTGTTGTGGTGTATATTATGACCAGTGAGCTCCATGACCATGGGCCCACTTCTACAGGTCCTTCCTCGTGAATTGGATATCCTGGTTTGATACTATACTATGTGTGATTTCATGCCTGTAGATCAGGCATTATGTAAGCTTCTCAATTGTGGTCCTGGCTCAGGGTAAGTGGGCAGGGTAGCCAAATCCAGCCCTACAATATCCTCCTGTGTTCATTCCGGGACAGGTTTGCCATATAAGGGTCTCAATACACATTTATGTTGCTAAAAACTTGAACATTCAGAGTCAGCAGTTGCCAGATCAGTCTTGATAAGTAGGAGCCCATGTTACTAGGCCCATATGTACCTTCTATTGCTGCCTACATGGCCTTTCTATATATGTAACTATTATGCCTATTCCAGAGAGGCCAAAGACAAAGGCTGGCTAATGATAAATTGCTGAGTTATTTTCATTTTGTCTGTTTGCTTGTTCAGGGTCTCTTCCATAGTGGATGATTTCTAGTGGTATTAATGAGTGATACAAGTACAAAATGTTTACTTTTCATGCACATGACCACATGCCCATCCACTTGCTTCTGCTCTTGACCTCCTTGTCTTAAATCTTCCCATTCCCCATCTAGGCCCTTGGCCAGATGACTGGGCCACTGACCATTGCAAATAAACCTGTATATATTCTCACCTCAGACCACTACTCTTTTTACATAAAGAGAGGATACCCAGGTATACTGCTTACATCTCTGCTGATTGAGAAGATTTTCTTTCAGATCCCCGTGCATGTGGCTGTAATATAGCCATATCCTTAAATCAAGGGCAGACATTTCCTTCCACCTTCAGCTGGTCATACAGTTATAGGTGTGAGCTGGAGGATGACTGTTGACACATATATGGTGGGTGACACAAGGACATCAAATACCTATTAATTCAATTTATTCATATCTTCTCTTGACCTTGATCTCGTATTCATTATTTCCACCTTAGGATAGACTGGCTCATGGTCCTTCTGATTTATTGACTTCGTATTTCCAGTACATCCCAGCCTGTAATGTGTAGCCCTACGTCCATGACCACTTGTCAAGCATTCTATCTCTTCCAGGATATGGATGGCATGTTTTAACTCCTGAATCCCAGGCTCCTGTGTTACGATTATCTCACTGAGGCTTACCATATATACTAGACTGTATCCTTTACTGTCACTAACATTTCCAATGACATAGGTCCTGCCAGATTATATGGCTCAATTGCAGGACTGCTGCCACTACTGCCTGAATCTTCTGTGGGGCACTTTCCTGCTCCTGCATTCATTCAAACCTGGCAGTCTTCCTGTCACCATGACTTGTCTTGTTGTGGTTTTGTGTTCTGTTGCTTGGAATTTCTTGAGTTTCTTAGATCTGTGTGTTTATAGTTTTATCAGATTGGAAACTATTTAGGTATCATATCTTCAAATATCTTCCCCCACTCAATTCTACCTTCATTCTCTTTCTGAAACTCCAATTATACATGTTTTAGACTCACAGAGGGACTTAGTATTATCCCATAGTTACTGGGTCTATTGTTTTTTTTAATTCTTTCATCTCTCAATTTTTCAATTTATATATTTTGTATTGTTGTGTCCGAAATTTTACAGACTTTTTTTCTAATGTGTTTAACCTGTTTATTATCCTTCTTTTTTTTTTTTAGTGATAATAGTTCAGTTTTATGTCTTATTTTTTCCTCTGTAGAAGTTCTCTTCTGCTTTTTTAATATCTTCAGTTTCCATCACTGTGTTTTGATTTATATCCTTGAACATAGTTATAACAAACGTAATATCTTTCTGTGCTAATTTTGCTACCCCTATCATTTTATCATTTCTGGACTGTTTTTATTGACTGATTTTTCTCTTGTTTGTGGGTCACATTTTCTCATTTCTTTGATTGAACGTGGGAACCCTGGTGATGTAGTGGTTAAGAGCTACAGCTGCTAACCAAAAAGTCGGCAGAAGCTGCTCCTTGGAAACCATATGGAGCAGTCCTATTCTGTCCTATAGGGTTGCTATGAGTCAGAATTGACACAATGGCAATGAGTTTGGGTTTTGATTGAATACTAGACATTGTAAATTTCATATTGATCAATGAGTTTATTTGTCTTCTTTTAAAGGAGTTGGGATTAATTTTTTTAATTGTATTTTAGATGAAGGTTTACAGAACAAACTAGCTTCTCATTAAACAGTTAGTACACAATTATTTTTTGACATTGGTTAACAACCCAACGACATGTCAACACTCTTCTCAAACTTGGGTTCCCTATTACCAGCTTTTGTGCTCCCTCCTGCCTTCTAGTCCTTGTCCCTAGGCTGGAGTGTCCCTTTCATTTCATTTTGTTTTATGGTCCTGTCTAGTCTTTAGATTAAGGGTGTGCCTCAGGAGTGACTTCATTACTGAGCTGAAAGGGTGTCCAGGGGCCATACCCTCAGGGTTTCTCCAATCTCTGTCAGGCCAGTAAGTCTGGTCTTTTTTTGTGCATTAGAATTTTGTCCTACACATTTCTCCAACTCTGTCCACGACCCTCTATTGTGATCCCTGTCAGAGCAGTCAGGGCACTGTCTAGTTGTACTGGACTCAGCCTGGTGGAGGCTGTGGTAGCTGTGGTCCATTAGTCCTTTGGACTAATCTTTCCCTTATAGCTTTAGTTTTCTTCATTCTCTCTTGCTTCGGAAGGTATGGGACAACTGGAATATCTTATATGGCTGTTCACAGTCTTTTAAGACCCCAGATGCTACTCACCAAAGTAGAATATAGGTCATGTTCTTTATAAACTAAGTTATGCCAGTTAAGCTAGATGTTCCCCGAGACCATGGTCCCCACAGCCCTCAGCTTAGTAACTTGGTCCCTAAGGGAGTTTAGATGTGTCTGTGGAGCTTCCATAACTTTGCCTTGTACAAGTTGTGTTGGCTTCCCCAGTGCTGTGTACTGTCTTACCCTACACCAAAGTTAGCATGGAATTGATTTTTGCCGTCAGAAATATACTTACGGATCATCTTGATCCTTTGAGGCTTATTTATTAAACTTTGCTTAGGTAGGATTAGAATAGCCTTTTGTTGATGTTGTTAGCTGCCATTGAGTTGCCCCTATTACTCTAGCATAAATGTAGTCTCATGAATAAGACATTTGCGCTCTGGTATCACCATAGTCTCATTATTGTGGTGGTTAGAATTTGAATATTTCCCCAGGTTGTATGAGCTCTAGGAACTGTTCAGCTTATAGTTTTCTCGTCATTCTGTGACTCTTAGCCTGCACAAATGCTACTTAATATTAAGTAAGACATTGAAGGAATCCCTATGCAGATTTGGAGCTCTTTGCCCACACAAATTTTAGCTGTCTCAGATCTCCTGCACTTTAAAATCTCACTTGCTCTGTCTCTTCCAAATCAGTGAGACAATTGTACTTCATTTCGTATACCCTTTCTTCATCAATCTTTTAAAATATATGCATGCATGTAAGGTCATTTGATTTCAACAAAGATGTCAAAGTAAGGCAATGAGGAAGACTAGTCTTTTCATCAAATAGTGCTGGAATAGTTGAATACCCATGTTAAAAAAAGAAATCTTGACACTTCTTACAATACACAATAACGAACCTAAAATTTATTATAAACTTAAATGTAAAAAGAAAAAACCTTTACGATATTGAGTGAGGCAAAGTTTTCTTTTATAGGACATGAAAAGCAAAATGGTTAAAAAATTAACAAATTAGATAACATCAGAATTTAAAAAAAAATTTGTTTTTAGAAAGATGCCATTAAGAAAAAAATAACCACAAATTGTAATATATTTATTTATTTTCTATACTATATGTATACATTTCATACTTATATTTTCCTATATATGTATATATTGCATACATATATTTCATATGACATATGCGTATATATATGACAAAGGATTTTTATGCAGAGTATATAAAGACTAATTTAAAACTTCTAAAACTCAACACTAAGAAGAAAATTACCCCAATAACAAAGTGGGCAAAAGATTTGAACTGACACTAAGAAGAGAAGATACAGGAAAGGCCGATAAACTTTGAAAAGATGCTAATAGTCATCAGGGAATGTAAATTAAAACCACGATGAGATACTACTACACCTAAACAGAATGAATACAAAAAAAAAACATAAATAAAAAGAATGATGGTACCTCGAGTTGGAGAGGATCTGGCACAACATGAACTTTCATACACTACCAGTGGCGGTATACAGTGGTGCAGTTTGGCAGTTTTTTGTTCTTTTATAAGGTTACATATGTATACTTATCATTCAGTCCTGATCTTTTATTCTTAGTTGTTTGCTCAAGAGAAATGAAGACATGTGTACCCAAATAAACATAGTTGCTTTATTTGTAATAGCCAAGGACTGAAAAAATGTCCAAATGTCCATCAACAGGTTAATGGATAAACAAATTGTGGTATTTCCATACAATGGAATACTAGTCATCAATAAAAGGAAAGATCTACTGATTTCTGCAACAATATGGATGAATCTCTAGAACACACTAAAAGAAATAAAAGTGTTCATATTTTTAAAATGTTAGTAAAAAATTCTGGAGAAGTTCAATCAAATTTATAGTGGCAGATTGTTGATCAGTAGTTGTGGGGGCCTAGAAGTTGGGGTAAGGACTGACTGTGAAGGAATATGAAAACTTCTTGGTGGCATAAACATTCAACATTTTGATTGTGGTGGTAGTTACACAACTGTATGCATTTGTTAAAACTCATCAAACTCTCCACTTAAGTTGACTGTATGTTATATTTCAGTTAAACTTCAATTAAGATCATTTAAAAAATTTGCTAGATTTCAAAACACTACTGGTATGTTTTACAAATACAAAAATATTGTGCTTTAGAAAACTTGTATTAGACTCAAGAACTGTCAAATACAGAAAGAAACTTTCTTTAAGTGAGGTGGTTTCAAGAAGAAGTTCCTGAAAAAAAGGAAATCTGCGCCTGGCTATCCTAATTCACCACAAAAAAAGATCTAAATGTACAGGGAGGGAGCAATCAACTACTAGTGTTGTTTGCCTTTCATATCAGTGTCAATCAATTATTATTTATTTGATTGGCTATCTCTCCATCTTAAACTCATTTTGTTTCTATTGCCATAAAATACAAGTCCAATGTAGGCTTTAATTTATGACCAAATTATACAATTTATATACTTTTCCACTTCAAAAGGGGAATTTATACATGGGACATAAACTTGAACTAGAAGAAGCATCTTCCAATTTACCTTCGTCATCTGGTTACCATAATTCTATTGTGGCGAATGGTTCAATAGTCCTATTTTCCTCCACTCTTCATACAAACAAGATGTGTTGAAATGAAACTCTTGGCCATGTTTGATGTTTTAAGAGTAGCCTTTTGACTAGAGATTTCTAACTTTCAGAAAATATGTGCTCAAAATATGATTAACCAGTGAGTGTATAGAACAGAGCCAAGGCAAATGAAGACTGACCTTTGTGACAAGGAAACTTGAAGCCAGCTACTTCTTGATGCCGCAGATAGTATATGTATTGGCTGTGTCGGAGAGATCTGTATGGAAAGCATTCTACCCTCAACAAATTGGTGTTCTTTTAAATCTGATTCTATAATTTTATTCTTTAGTTGCCTGAGGTTCTATGATTTTCAAAGCATTTTGAGGTATATTTTCTCAAATGAATCTTGCAACAACTTTGTGAGATAATCATAGGTAGGCTCATTATTCCTGTTTTACATTTGCATAAGTAAAGCCCAAGAATGATTCCTTTTTTTGAGCTACAGTTTGGCCCACTATTTTAAGTCACCTCCCTTCTTTTTTCTGGGCTCTTCCCAACCAATTTACAAAAGAATTTACTGAAAGTTATATCATGTTAAACAGTTAATTTTTCTCTCTGATTGAAAACAGAGACAGTGAAAATTATGTGTAATACATTCAGAATACAAACAAACGTTTGGCTAGACAAGCATTTGACTGAATTTATAAACTGAATGAACTGCTAAGTCCAGGTACTTTGCAAACTTCATTCCCCTCACAATAACAAACTATACAATGAAAAGGAGGAGCTTCTGGTTTCTAAGGATTTTAAAATAGAAATCTAAAGGCTCAACACAATTTATTTTAGGCACAGTCATAAAATTCCAAGCTGATACATCACCAAGAATTTCTATCTGCAGCATGTATAGAAATGAAGCTTTCTGAGTAGGCAGACCAACAGGGAATATGTTATACCACTGTATTTACACAGAATAGTCTCTACTTCATTTCAAGAACTGAAGCTAAAGGATGAAATATTTTCAAAAGCCACATTGGAGTGCTTTGGAAGGCAAAAGAGAAAACGTTGAAATACGCTGTTTTCATATTTTACCTACTGAAGCTACATTCTAGGGGATATTGAAAATAGTGAGTGAAGATTCTGTCTCATTGTTCAAAGATAGTGAACCAAAATCGCACTTATCCAAAGAAACCTGAAAGGAATATTACTAAATCTAGCCTCATGGCTTTGGTTTTTCTTGCCTATTATGCTGAATGTGTCTCCTTATGGTTTTCTTGCTTACCCACATTTACCACCTTTTAATTAAATAAGCTGATAAAATTTCATGGAAGTGCAGAGTTTCCTTTGCTTGGCATGAAAGCTTTGTTCTGCTGCATATCACCTGCCCTGCCTTTCTATTGTAGGGATGTCTACAAAGCGGTGTGTTGTAACTCAAGTACAAGCAGAAGGTTCTTGTATTGTTAAAAATCAAATTAGTTTAACCTGTGATTGGGTTAAAGGCGGCCCCTGTTTTCTGATGATTGTGCCCTTGGCTGAAAATTGCTAGGTTGCTCTTTTTTCTTTTTTTCCTGTCACTTTCACTGGCTTTGGAAGCCCTTACAAATCCAGAGCAATGACTACTTAGGTGACCATATTTTTCTAGTGCGAATTAATGGTCCAGATGTATTTAGCAGAAATGACCTTTTCTTTTATATATAAAGTCATTTTAATTGATGTGAACTTCTTCCTCTAGCTTGCAGGTATTGGATTACTTTTAGCTCTTTATTGCAATCAGCAGGGTGTTAATTTGATTTTTTTTTTTTAATTATTGGATTCTGTCATTCCCACTACTACCTCCCTAATAAAAATCTATGGAGAAAATAAGTGAAACCTAAAAATCATAATCCTGAAAACCCTACTATTCTGGAATTCTATAACCATTCGCTTTTGGCATTTATTGAACCATGGCAGGATTATAGCAGGATAAAGAAGGCATTTTTCTGAAACAGGTATAGAATACAAAACAGAAAGCCGACTGTGAACATGCCTATAGCGAGCAAGCATCTAAGGAGCTACTATTCCCCAGAATAAATTAGGCAAATAGAAAATACTTGTGGCACAGGAAATACACTAAAGCATAAAAATATATTAAATTAGCTGCACAGTAATTAATACAACTGATGAAAATGTGGGTCTATTATGAAAGCAGTCATTTTATCTTTAAATACTTTGGTAATTTAATCTGTCTTGTAATTTCCAGGGACATATATAGGGCCACTATGAGTCGGAATTGACTCGACCGCAACGGGTTTGGTTTTGGTTTGATATAAACATCTTCAACAGCTTCACTGAACAAACTGAAGAACTGGAAGAGAAAAAATGCTACTAATAATTCTGCTTCCTGAGAAGGATGTTTACAATGTGCCCTGTTCTTCTCTCTTTAAAACAAATATCTCGGCTGTCTATTTTAATTTTTGTAATCAATTATCTACAAGTCTTCATTGGCAATATTGGCTTTGAGAGAAATTTAAGATATTCCAACACAAAGATATTCTTACAAAAAAGTGTGGGACTATAATTTTCAGCATTGTAAATTTGAAGGTAATAAAAATCATCCTGGGTACACGAACAGAAAAAAGGGATACGATTTTCACGTATCTTATAAAAGAAAAAAAGAAAATTCTTTTTTTTCTTTTATATAGGACTCCCTGGTTGGCGCAGATGGTTAACGTGCCTGGCTGCTAACTGCAAGACTGGAAACTGGAGCCCACCCAGAGTCACCTCAGAACAAAGGCCTGGCAATCTGCTTCCGGAAACCAGCCAGCCCTTAAAACCCCTGTGGACACAGTTCTACACTGACACATATGGAGTCGCCATGAGTCGGGATTGACTCCATGGCAACTGTTGTTGCTGTTTTCTTTTAAAATATCATAAAATTCTGAGTACTTATTTTATGTATGTACATATTTGTGTAAAAGATAGTTATTGATTCAGACTTTTCTGGAAATTGATAAAATTTGACAAAACAATGCCCTCCAGTGAATTGACTGTAATACCAGGTTTCGCTCATACCTGGTCACGAAAATAAAAAAATGTTAAGTAGCTGCATACTCAGGACGTGTGTATGCATATGAGCTGTGTTTAACTCTATTTCTCTGGAGTCATGTCACATTCACACACAAATATACAGCTATTTTGAATTCAGATGGGGAGTTGGACTAATGCCTTTCAAATTTAGAACATGGAGAATAGTAATGTTAAATTGATTACATAAATAAAATTATAATTAGCACTGAAATTAATCAGACTTTCATTATTTACCACACACAGTTCCTTGACCAAAATTGAGAGTTTTAGGTGCATACTTATTACCAGGCCTAGTCATTCATGCCAGAAATTAGATTCATGCCAGAGAATGGTAACTGTAAGTACATTCAAAACTGCACTGTCTCAGTGTCCAAACAGGACTGCTCATCGATGTCATTAGAGTTCTACATTCTGCGATCATACCACTAAGATATACCCTAAATTAAAAAAAAAAAATTCATTAACCAGTCTGGTTGCCTGTAACTTATTTTCCTCATTAAATATTACTTAGGCTATTTTAGAACTTAACAGACATGTTTTGAGATCAAAAAATGTGAAATAGTAAGATTTAGTTGATAATAATGACCTTTTTATCATTTTTAAAGGATATTTTATATAGTTGTCCTATCTAGTATGTGTGTTTATTAGTTTATACCATTGAGTGAAAAGCAGTTTCTATGACTGAGATGGTGTCCCCATCAGCTGCTTTCTACACATTAGGGAGGCTGGACAGATCCATGATGACAGCCTCATGACCATGATATAATCTCTTGTCCTTGTCCCAGGATGACAGATTTCCTTAAAATCATGACTGTATTTTATAAGCATCATTTTTATTACAACTCTCAATTATAATAATTTTATACACATGGTTTTAGTTCTGTTTTTCTCACAGCTACAAGACTTTCACATCTTGGCAAATCTTACATTTTTCTCTTGATTCTAATTAGAAAAACAGAGCTGGAGGAAAAACAAAAGACGGGTAAGGGATTTCTGCAATGCACTTTGTAGATAGCGGAAGTAAGCTGGGGCAGAGTGATGCTGGGCCTTGGGGCTGCTTTCCCCTGCCTGGTGGTGAGAATAGTTGAGAGTTGGCTAAGTGGAGTTGATGTGGGCAGAGCGCACTCCAGATTTGTCCTGTGTTCTTGGGATGAGCTTATCATTTTCAGGGCTAAGGCCATATAAACCAAAAAACCAAACCCAGCACCATCGAGTCAATTCCAACTCATAGTGACCCTATAGGACAGAGTAGAACTGCCCCATACAGTTTCCAAGGAGCGCCTGGCAGATTCGAACTGCCGACCCTTTGGTTAGCAGCTGTAGCACTTAACCACTACCCCACCAGGGTTTCCAAACAAAGTGTCCTATAAGACATTCTACTTGCTGGGACTTGAGTCAAATCCCTGAATTTGGTAAAATCACTCTGAGTCAAAATATATGAAAGGATGGCAGATACCTTCTCTAAAATATAGGATGATCTATTTCATCCTTTAAGGTTCTTGGATGTTACAAATGGTTTGTGCTCAACTACTAACTTACAAGTTGGCAGTTCAAATCCACCCAGCAGAACTGCATAAAAAAGACCTGGTGACCTGCTTCCATAAAGATTACAACCCAAAAAAACCCTTATAGAGCAGTTTTACTGTGCAAACATGGAGTCACTATGAGTTGGAATCTACTCAATGGCAACAATATTTTTTACATTTTTACATATGTGTGTATATATATATATATATGTCTTAGGCTGGGTTCTCTAGAGAAGCAAAACCAGTAAAGCAAATAAATATATAGAGAGATTTATATAAGGGAATGGCTCACGTGCTTGTACAGGCTGGAATGTCTCAAGTCCATGGATCAAGATACAGGCCTCTCTTCATTAACGTAGCCACAGAGGCTGGCGAACCCAAGACTGGCAGGTCAGAAAGCGGGGCTCTTGTTCACAGGCTGTGAAGATGGACAAATCCCAAGATGGGCAGGTAAGCTGCTAGCTTAACTCCCAAGAACCGGAGGTCAGGTGAACAGAAGGCAGCTGCAGGGTCCAGAGCAGGCAAAAGACAGAACGTCCACTTATATTCAGATGCAGGCCACGCCCCCAAGGAAACTCCCTTTCAACTGATTGGCTGCTCACAACAGATCCCATCATGGGGGTAGTCACATATAAACACTGAGAATCATGGCCCAACCACGCTGACATACAATTCTAACCATCACTATATATATGCATATATATTGTAGTTGGAGTTGACTCAACAGCCATGGGGCAATGTCTTCTTTTGTTTATATGCGTATATATTCTCTATGTAAGTAATAATATATATGTATATTCTATACATATGTAACTAGGACCAATTTCAGATCTCCAGATCTGGGGACAACTCTTAACCACTTTTAAATTAGAGTCAAATTTTTAATTCAATTTGAATTCATAACATCATTTTGCTTGAACTGTTGTTTTCTTGGTGATAGTAAATACTGTTGACTCAGTGAAGGTTATTATTTAAGTGTTATAAGAATATGAGAATTTTCAGTCCCATGCTAAAGTCAGGAGCATTTCAGTTCAATTCAACGCAACAAACATTTATTGAGACTCCCCTGGGAGCACCTCACTAATGTATCTCTTGAGCATATAATATTGTCCCTGCTCAAAAACCCAAACCTACAGACGAATAAGTTGCCATGTATTAAGGTTAAGAATGCAATTTTGCTGAAGATAAAATAGCAATGATGAGGAAGTGGTTAACGCTATCAAGAGTCACAGAGATTAGAAAGGGCTGTTGGAAAGTTCAATATTGAGCTCAATTTTGGATAACGAGTAAGAATTCATCTGATTCACAAGATAAGAAGATTTGCTATGGGAAGCAAAGCACACACAAGGAAATAGGCACATAAAATAGTGTGTGGATGGTAAGGTAGCCAAGTTGTGGTAGGTAATTGGCAGGGAATAAGGAACAAAAGGTAGGTTAAGAAGAGTTCGTGAAAACCTAGTATGTTTTCAATATAATCATTTTTTCTAAATAATTATTTTCACAGAAGGAATAAGGATTCGAATGGAGTTATAAAATCTTCAATTAATGCTAGAATTTCTCAACAAAATTGCAAAACCTATTTTAATTAAATAAATTTGCTAGAAGTAATTCTCTGTGTGACAGCAGGAGGTATGTTTTAAAGAGGGCACAATAACCGGACAATGCCTAAGGAAAAGTGGACTTATGATCAGAACGTGTAGTAGTGAGGATCCCAGCCTTCCCAGCCATATTTTGTATTAGCTATGGCACCTGCACAGATCTCTGGGCTTCCCAGAGACCATTTCATACGTGTATAACGGGGTAAAGATATCTGTGCTGGCGGACTCACATGCTTCCTGAGGCTGTTCTGAGGACCAAATCAAATATGCATGTAAAATCATTTTACAGCTTCTAAATAACCAGCTGCCTTCGAGTCAATTCCGACACTTGGGCACCTACTCTGTAGGGTTTCAATGGCTGATCTTTTGGAAGCAGATCTCCAGGCCTTTCTCTGAAGTAGCCTCTGGATGACCTTTGACGTCTAATCCTTTGGTTAGCAGCCTAGCGCATTAGCTCCTTGCACCACCCAGGGACTCCATGAATTCTAAATAGGTGCGAGGTGTTCTTGTACTTAGTAATAATTGCAAGGAGATTTTGTAGCTCTAACAGGATAAGTCTTGTAAAAAAGGTAGTTTGTATTAACGGCACAGCTGACAATTAAAACCATAATCTGCTGACTCCTGCTCCTGTGCTTTCCCATTTTTCCAGCAACACCTTTATCTCCTGCACACCTGACTGTCCGTGAAGCGAGAGACAACAAGTGCACAAAGACACTTTGGGCTGAGTCCCATTTCCTGTTTATAGGGGGCACGCTCCTTACAGAAATCAATAGTGTCATAAACTCTCTATGCCTGATATATTTGCTTTCAGAATATTGATATGTACATAAGGGATGGGGTAAGAGGAAGAATGTTCTTCCTAAAACAATTATGTGTGCAGGTTTAGTAAAAGCCCCAACAGAAAAACAATTAGCTGCAGCCAGGTTGCTCCACTTTCTTCAGGCTTCCAGGATCACTCGTTCTTTTAACATTATAGCATTTTAATCCCCCATTCCATGTACCTTGTGGCACTCAGAGCCTTCACCAATATTCCCTGAGTTTCTCGGTGTTGGTGTTGGGTCAGTCAGTCTTGGTTTCTCACTCTTATGACACTTGGCCTCTTCTCTCTGTTCCAGAGAAACTCATTTTTCCCTATGTCATCCTCTCCAGCAGGGAGCACCACCTCTTTGATTCCCATCACACCATTGATACCATTAATACAACCACGTACCATTAATTCAAGTTTGTTAAGTGAATTGATCACCACCTGTCTGTCAGTTTGTTGTACTGTGGTGGCTTCTGTGTTGCTGTGAAGCTGGAAGCTACACCACCAGTATTTCAAATACCATTAGGGTTACCCATGGTGGTCAGGTTTCAGGGGAGCTTCAGAATAAGACAAACTAGGAAGAAAGGCCTGGCAACCTACTTCCGAAAATTAGCCAATAAAAACCTTTTGGTTCACAACAGAACATGACTTGATTGTTTTGGACTGGTCATCAGGAGGGATCAATTTCTAGAGGAGGACGCCATGTTTCGTGAAGTAGAGGGCCATTAAGGGTAAGAGAGGTGAATATGCACAATAGCCACAGCGATGGACTTGAAAGTGCCAGCAATCCTTGAGATCACCCGGAACCAAACTATGTTTTGTCTGTTATACATAAGATTACCATGATTTGGAGTCAAATCAATGGCATCTATCCACCTATGCGACTGGACATGGGAGAATTGCATCATACCAGAGCAGCCAAATACATATATACATATAACACCCATACACATTTGACACTACTATCCTGGAATTTCTCATCTATCCCTATAAGAAGAAATTTCTCCAGTCCCATCCTAACAACACATTCTTGGAACTTCTAGCCTAGGCCCTTGTCACATTTTATTTCTGCACCTGGGGCCTCCATCCCCTCTGTCCTAAGCCACTAATGTCAGCCTGATACTACTACTAGTTTGTTATGCAAAGATACAGCTCGTTCTTTATTTCACCCTTGCAATTCTGGGTATGCCAAGGAAATAACTCCATAAAAAAGACCTTCAAACTTGTTTTTTGAAACAACAGAAACTATGATATTACCTGAGAAGAATATCATTCTGATTTTATACATAACTTTGAGTTTTTTTTTCCCATTACAATAAAAAAGTTCGCATGTATAATTTGATTTTAAAACGAAGCAAATGATTATTTTATTAGATTGTTTTGTAAATATTTCAACACACGTTTTATTATGCCTTCTATGCCATTCACAGCAGGGGAGAATTCTGTGATTAAATGTAGTTACATCACACATGAGTAGAACTTGTCACAATAATGGGCACTTGCCGCCCCTCTCCCCACCCCCGGGGCAAATGCTGAACAACTACCTGAGCACTAGTGATCATTTTTAACAATTTAAGTTGTTATATTTTAATCCTCAGGTCTTTCAATTTAAGATATTATTAGGCTTAGGCTCAGGTTTTCAAAGATAATAATTCAACATGTGTTTATCCTTATTTTCAGTGTCTTTTTATCTCAAATTATTTCATCCAGGGTCTCTGATTACTCATTACAGAGCTGATATTCCATTTACTCAGTCATGTTTATCTGTGGGTCAGGCAGAACAATTCTATGTAATTGTCCCTTCACAAATTGTCTTGGTAACATACTCTGTTGTTAAATCTGCCTTCCTGAAATTCGAACTAACAATTCACCAGGCCATTTATCTCAATTATATTCTCACAAGAGATGAGGAATAACTAGATAGTCTCAATGTAATTGTCTTGATGACAGTAGCAGATTCCATACTTAACACGCTATGTACTCTCAAACTAGCCCTCATTTTTCAAACCGTGTCTCTTAGAAGTGTATATGCTTCATTTTTCTGACTCCTTTGATTACCCATTTCAAATTTCTCATACAACCCTAGAAATCAGCCGAAAACAATCATAAGGACCCCACGCACTCGTATTTGTTTTCTATTTATCTGAGCAAAAAATAACCATTCACCTTGCGTAGGCACAGAGTATACATAGTGTAGGCACTAATCTTTTTATTTTTTTTTGAAGAGTTATTCATAGATAAGACCTTTGATTATATTTTAAGCTATAATTGGAAGGACCAAGATTAAAAGAAATTTTCATTTGAACTTGCCTTGGGGGGAGTGTGTGTGTATATATGTGTGTGTCTGTCTGTCTTTAGTGTTAGAAGTTCAGGGGAATCCCTGTTATTGTTTCCTTGTTTCCATTTACCTCTCATCTTCTCTGCTGAATAAAGTTTACCACACTTTAAACATATTTTTAAATAAAACTCTTTCACTTCGTTGTATGTGGATTTTATTTTAATTCATTTGATTTTGAAATAAAATCATAGAATCTCAAAGCTAAAAAGAACTTTAGAAATTCCAATATGACACTTAATAACCTCAATCCTTTTGCTTTCTATGGGCAAATTACATCAATTTTCTGTGTTCAGTTTTCTCATTTGTAAAGCAGGGATGATAATGGTGCTTATCTACTTACAGACGTTGAAAACTCACAGAGCACAGTCCTACTCTGACTCACACAGGTCAACAGGAGTTGGAGTTGACTTGATGGCAATTGTTTTTTTTTTGTTTTTTTTCTTTTTTTATATCAGCAAGTTTATAGTTCCTCATGGACGTACCATGTATCCTAATAGTAACTGATAGCCTTGATATTTTGACTGACGTCAATAGGATTTCGATCTTTTACATAGAAAAATTATAAACATGAAATTTTATATAAAGCACTGAAAGTTTCTGCATTTTGTTACATTGTTTACACTGCAAAAAATAAAATGAAAATGGCATGTATTTTATAACATGCAGAAGAGTTTTGGATGCAAAGAAATCTGAAGGAAACAAATGTTGGTGAGAAACAAGCCCTTCTGAGAGAATCTGCGACCTGGGGCAGCTGAGAGAGTAGACAAACCTGGGTGTGTGTGGGAGGAGAAATAGCCTTTTTCTTGAGTTGACAGAGACTACTCATGGGCTTGGAATTTGTAGAAGCCCCCAGAGTTGGTTCTCCTTGTCCATTTCTGGATCTCCACAAAAGGTAGAAATGTAGGTTAAAAAAAAAAAAAAAGAGCCTTGACTATTCAATAATGATAATAGCAATGAATGACAGGATTTATAACATATGTAGACATAAAATATATGGCAATATTAATAAGAAGAAAGGAGGAGGTATATGGAGTGATTATAAGGTTCTTACATTGTTTGTGCCTATTCCCAAGAAAGGTGATCCAACCGAATATGGAAATTATAGAACAATATCATTAATATCACACACAAGCAAAATTTTGCTGAAGATCATTCAAAAACGGCTGCAGCAGTATATCAACAGGGAACTGCCAGAAATTCAGGCTGGTTTCAGAAGAGGATGTGGAACCAGGGATATCATTGCTGATGTCAGATCGATCCTGGCTGAAAGCAGAGAATACCAGAAGGATGTTGACCTGCGTTTTATTGACTATGCAAAGGTATTCATCTGTGTGGATCATAACAAATTACGGAAAACATTGCAAAGAATGGGAATTCCAGAACACTTAATTGTGTTCATGAGGAACATTTACATAGATCAAGAGGCAGTTGTTCGGACAGAACAAGGGGCTACTGATTGGCTTAAAGTCAGGAAAGGTGTGTGTCAGGGTTGTATTCTTTCACCATACTTATTCAATCTGTATGCTCAACAAATAATACGAGAAGCTGCACTATATGTAGAAGAACGGGGGATTGGAGGAAGACTCATTAACAACCTGTGTTATGCAGATGACACAACCTTGCTTACTGAAAGTGAAGAGGGCTTGAAGCACTTACTAATGAAGATCAAAGACCACAGCCTTCAGTATGGATTGCACCTCAACATAAAGAAAATAAAAATCCTCACAATTGGACCAATGAGCAACATCACGATAAACAGAGAAAAGATTGAAGTTGTAAAGGATTTCATTTTTCTGGGATCCACAATCAACAGCCATGGAAGCAGCAATCAGGAAATCAAAAGACACCTTGCATTGGGCAAATCTGCTGCAAAAGACTTCTTTAAAGTGTTGATGAGCAAAGATGTTACCTTGAAGACTAAGGTGTGCCTGACCGAAGCCATGGTATTTTCAATTGCATCATATGTATGTGAAAGCTGGACAATGAATAAGGAAGATGGAAGAAGAATTGACACCTTTGAATTGTGGTATTGGCAAAGAATATTGAACACACCACGGACTGCCAAAAGAACGAACAAATCTGTCTTAGAAGTACAACCAGAACGCTCCTTAGGAGCAAGGATGGCAAGACTGCATCTTACATACTTTGGACATGCTGTCTGAAGAGATCAGTCCCTGGAGAAAGATATCATGCTTGGCAGAGTACAGGGTCAGTGGAAAAGAGGAAGACCCTCAATGAAGTAGATTGACACAGTAGCTGCAACAATGAGCTCATGCATAACAACAATTGTAAGGATGGCTTTGGACTGGGCAGCGCTTTCGTTCTATTGTGCACAGGGCCGCTTTGAATTGGAACCGACTCGACAGCACCTAACAACAACCTAACAACACTGTTCATGAAGCTCTAAGTAGCTAATTCAAGGTATTAACTTGAATTCATTAATAATAAATTAACAATGCATATTTATTGCTATATACACCGTATTAAAAGCCCTGGTAGCACAGTGGTTAAGAGCTCTGTTGCTAACCAACAACGTCAGAAGTTCAAATCCACCAGCCTCTCCTTGGAAACCGTATAGGGCAGTTCTACTCTGTCCTATACGGCTGCTATGAGTTGGAATTGATTTAATAGCAATGGGTTGTGTTTGCTTTTGTATTGTGACAACATTGCATTATAATCACTAAACACCTACCACAAAAAGTCATAGCTAAAAAGCCACAGCTAAAAATAGAGATGATGAAATGGAATAATAAAAACTTGACTAATGTGAACGAAAGCGGAAGAACAAAAGACATATGGGTTGATGAAAACAAGTAGCAAGATCGTAGACTTAATCCCAATCAAATCAGTAATTACATTAAGTGTAAATAGATCTAATGTTCCAATTAAAACAGAGATTATTTGATTGAATTAAAAAGGAAATGACTTACATTCATGCTGTGTATAAGGGACTCACTTAATAAAATATGGACATAAATAGATTGAAGTTCAAAAGATGGAGAATACCATGCAAATCATAACAAAATGTGTGTGGCACCAAGGAAATACAAATTAAAACCACAAGGGCTAGAATGACTGAAATTACAAAGATGGCCAAAACCAATTTTTGTCAAGGATTTAGAGCAACTGAAACTTTCATGCATTGTTGGTGGCAGTTCAAAATTGTGTAATCTCATTTTAAAAACTACTTGGCAGATAGTAACATAATTAAACATATTTTTGCTCTATGAATAGCAGTTGCATTCTTAGGTATATACCAAAGGAAAATTAGCACATATGTCCACAAAAATATGTGTGTTAGGTTGTTTGTAGAAGTTTTACTCAGAAGAGCCTAATTCTGGGAAGAAACTGATGTCTACCATGGGGAGATGATCAGTTGGGTTATACTCACACGATGAAACATAACGTACCAATGGAAAAAGAAGAAAGTATTGTGGATTAATCTGATATAATTTTTTTAATATGATGAGTTCATAATCTGTCTTGGAAGAAGCGTGGCCAGAATGCTCCTTAGAGGCAAGGATGGCGAAATTGCGTCTTACATACTTTGGACACGTTTTCA